>NW_024735442.1:125000-277500 GCF_018991925.1 Homarus americanus | reverse complement strand
GAATGTGGTGCAGGAGTGCTGGTGGTGGTGAATGTGGTACAGGAGTGTGTTTGTGATGAATGTAGGTAAGGAGAATGTTGTGGTGGGGAGGGTTGAGTGTGGAAGTAGAGATATGATGGCAGTGGTGGTGATAGTAGTGGTGATGGTGATGGTGAGAACCGTGGTGGTGGTGATGGTGGCAGTGGTGGTGATAGTAGTAGCGGTGGTGATGGGGTAGTGGTAGTGATGGTGGTGGTGGGGTGGTAGTAATGGTGATGGTAAGAATGGTGGTGGTAGTGATGGTATTGATGCTAGTGGTGGTGGTGATGGTAGTAGTGGTGGTGATGGTGGCAGTGGTGGTGATGGTAGTAGTGGTGGTGATGGTGGTGGTGGTGGTGATGGTGGTATGGTGGTGATGGTGGTGGTGGTGATGGTGGTGATGGTGGTAGTGGTGGTGATGGTAGGTGATGGTGGTGTGGTGGTGATGGTAGTATGGTAGGGTGATGGTGGTAGTGGTGGTGATGGTGGTAGTGGTGGTGATGGTGGTGGTGGTGTGGTGGTGATGGTGGTATGGTGGTGATGGTGGTGGTGGTGGTGATGGTGGTATGGTGGTGGTGATGGTGGTAGTGGTGGTGATGGTGGTAGTGGTGGTGATGTGGTAGTGGTGGTGATGGCAGTGGTGGTGATGGTGTGGTGGTGATGTTGGTGGTTGGTGGTTAGTGGTGATGGTGAATGGTGGTGAGTGATGGTGTTGATGTTGCTAGTGTGGTGGTGATGGTAGTAGTGGTGGTGATGGTGGCAGTGTGGTGGTGATGTGGTATGGTGGTGAGTGGTGGTATGGTGGTGATGGTGGTGGTGGTGGTGATGGTGGTAGTGGTGGTGGTGGTGGTGGTGGTATGGTGTGGTGATGGTGGTAGTGGTGGTGATGGTATGGTGGTGATGATGGTGGTGTGGTGGTAGTGGTGGTATGGTGGTGATGGTGGTATGGTGGTATGGTGGTATGTGGTGGGTGATGGTGGTAGTGGTGGTGATGGTAGTAGTGGTGGTGATGATTAAGGTGGTGGTGATGGTGGTAGTGGTGGTGGTGGTGGTGGGCCTTGTAACAGCGCCGTGGCCCTCAGCTGCCCGGGAGTGGCAGAGGGGAGGAGGCTCAACACTACCATAGTTTCTCACGAGGACAAAAGTAACACTTATTTTTTCCATCATTCATTCCTTCCTACCACCCCTGCCTACCACCTACCCCACCTACCTACCACCCACCACCCACCCTACCCACCCCACACCCCCATAGCCTCCTCTCTTTCACCTCACCCTATTACCTACCTAACTACCTCCAACTGCCCTCCTCTCTCACCTCCTCCTTACCTCCCAACACTCCCTCAGTACTTCTCCTCATCTCTCCTTGTCCTCTTCCTATATTCTTCCTCTTATTTACTTTTCCTTGAGTTTTAATTCCATCCTTCATAATTATTTCCCAACATTTATTTAGTTTTTAATGTACACTTACTTCTCTCTCTCTCTCTCTCTCTCTCTCTCTCTCTCTCTCTCTCTCTCATACATGGAAATTTATTGACGTTTGAGCCTATACTCACCTTCTCTTCACCTTTTCTTCATTTCCTTCCTCCTTCGCTTCTCTCAACGCTTCCTCCTACCCCTTTACCCTCCCCTTTTCCCCTATTTCCCTCCTTCCTCCCTCCGTCCCTCCATCTACCCTTCTCACCTTCCTTATTCCCCTCATTCCCTCCTTTCTCTCCTCATTCTCTCCTTCCCCCGTCCTGCCTCCCCTCCACTTCCCCTTCCCTTGTTCACCTTCCTCCCTCCTTCCCCTTCCCCTGTTCACCTTCCTCCCCTCCACTTCTTCCCTTGTCCACCTTCCTCCCCCTCACTTCCCCTTCCTTGTTCACCTTCCTCCTCCCTTCACTTCCCCTCCCCTGTACACCTTCCTCCCCCCTCCACTTCCCCTTCCTCACTTCCCCTCCCTTGTCCCCACCAGCCGGCCTCACAATAACACCGATCATCCTACATTAGGTGAGAAAGAACATGTGTATTTAGTATTGATCACCTGCACCACAACACTTACCTAATAATTAATCCTAATTGAACGACGACGACTCACTTACATTCATAATATTATCCTACATGAGCACCAACACCTTTATTTACATAATATGTGCATTCAGACTCACATGCACACTTACATATATACATACGTAATGCAAGTAAACACAAAGGCACCGGATGTGTGGACATATATATATACGAGTATGCACATACATACATACATACATACATACATACATACATACATACATACATAATTATTCGAGTACTGAGCCGTAAAAGCTACCAGTACTAATATACTTAAATTTTCTCTTACTTCTAAAAATATGTACAGGTGTGTGTGTGTGTGTGTGTGTGTGTGTGTGTGTGTGTGTGTGTGTGTGTGTGTGTACCAGAGGGGGCAGAGATATAGTGCTTGGGTTATCAATATATCTCCCAAACAATCTAAAGAAATAAGGATCAATTGTCCAGTTAACTCTATTTCATTTATCACATCCTTCGCTAACCCAACCAGGCTTTAAATAGGTAGAAGTTAGGTTGGGTTTGGTTGGGTTGGGATGGGTTGGGATGGGTTGGGTTGGGTTGGGTTGGGTTGGGTTGGGTTAGGATGGGTTGGGTTAGGTTAGATTAAGTTAGGTTAGGTTGGATCGTACTAATAATATTCACTTATAGTTTGTATGTTTATCTATATTATGATTGTTTGTATACAAACATCAGTTAAGATTTATGAATAAAAAAGAAACATATTTGAATGAATGTTATTGTTGTGATACAATTATCCCTATAACACTTGGGGGTTAGGGGTTAGTTGTGGCCGCCTTCACACACACACACACACACACACACACACACACACAGGCTCACAATACAGTAACGCTTGGCCTCCGACATGAGCTCTTCAACATACTACAAACCCTCATTTTAATATCGCTTTATAATTGTCATGTAGCGGAGGTCATTATCACATCAGTTATTTTCTCCTACTAATTATCACCAGTTATCATCCTACACTTTGTTATCTTCTTAATATTTATAGGAACATGAATACATTAGTGGCTATTAACACTCCTGGGCAGTGTATTGAAATAGTACTGTTTAGGTTCACCTTACACACCCCAGTTTATTTTACCTGGTGATTAAACATGCTAACTAAACCTAACTTAATCTACCGTAACCTAACCGAACCCTTAGGTACTATTTTAACTCATTTGTTCTGTAATATATATATATATATATATATATATATATATATATATATATATATATATATATATATATATATATATATATATATATATATATTATAAAATCACACGGAAAAGGGAAACAACGGAGCACCTTAGATTTCGTCTTTATTCAAGACATCTTCAGAGGCAACAGTTGCCTCTGAAGATGTCTTGAATAAAGACGAAAGCTAAGGTGCTCCGTTGTTTCCCTTTTCCCGTGTGATTTTATCACAGAGATAAATGTTACGTGTCCGGCGACGGTCAACTGAGCGTGGCTTTTGTTGGTGAGGGTCCGGCGGTCCACCTCCTACTGTGGGTACCGCGGTTCACTGCCTACTGTGGGTACCGGCGGTCCACCTCGTGGGGGCACCGGTGGTTCACTTCCATCTGCGGGTACCGATGGTCCACCTCCTGGGGGGGGTATTGGCGGTCCACCTCCTACGGCTCCAGCGGTCCACCACATAACCTTACTGATCTATTTTATGTTCAAGATGAAGTAAAGTTTTAATATTGAACTAAAAAAGCTGTAACTAACACAGTCTTCGGAGGCGAATATCTCCCACACACTATTCTTGGCCGTAACACAGACTGGCCGCTCAGCTGACCAATTCTTTCGTTCTCGCTACTAATATTTACACAAATTTTTTGCATTAGTTTAATATTATTTAAACATTTTAAAATTTTTGTCTTTATTTATCATTATATTTTCAATTTTAACATTCGATTACCTTGATTTTAACAATATTCTAATTATATTTTTACTTAATTTAGCATCATTTTTCCCTGGGTATATTTTCAAGACAATTTATTCCTTTAAATAAATCTCAACAACATATTCCTAGGTTTAATTTTTCACCACTGATATTCTCCGCCGGGAGTGTGTGTGTGTGTGTGTGTGTGTGTGTGTGTGTGTGTGTGTGTGTGTGTGTGTTTTACCAACCTGTTTTGGCGTTCATTTTTATAAACGAACTTATGTTTTTTACTGGAGTGTAATTATGGCAGATGAGCGTGAGCAATACAGTGATTATAAAATGTGTGGAGTGTGTTTAAGGAGTGATGGTGTGGAGTGTGTTTAAGGAGTGATGGTGTGGAGTGTGTTTAAGGAGTGATGGTGTGGAGTGTGTTTAAGGCGTGATGGTGTGGAGTGTGTTTAAGGAGTGAGTGAGTACCACAGCACTGTCCCCCCTCAACACACCCTCACTCATTACTCTTTTCTTTCACCTTCTTGAATGGTTGAGAGCTGCATAATGTTAGGTGTTTTATTTGCATGTGTGTGTGTGTGGTAGTGGTGTGGGTGGTGTGGTACTTGTGTGGGTTGCGTGGTAGTGGTGAGGATTTGGAAGTGATATGGTTTGATGTGGTGGTGGTGCGAGAGGTATGTAGGGAGGTGGCTGGTGGTGGAGCTATCATCAAAATGTCACATTTGTTCTCCCTCCCTCCCTCCCCTAACCACACCCCTTCGTCCCCCCATCCTCACCGGAAACTGTTTAATACCGATGTTCGATTTTATCAGCAAAGTGCATCCACATGCTTGTACCGATATATATATATATATATATATATCCTAGTTAGGAGATGAAATGATAAAACACGTACACAGATGAATAAATAAATAAACGGTTTAGAAATATTTGACAGGAAATCTGTCATATAAATTCTATGTATTAGAAAACTTATTATTTTTTTCCACGCACTGCAGTTAATTGTTAAGTTCCTTGTCTTATATATATTGCGAGATTTGATATTGATATTCACTATTACTCCTATATTGTATATACTGTACACTATACATAAACATAATTCGTAACTTCGGACTGTCTCAGAAACTAAAGAATATTTATTATCGAAAAGGTTCCATATTGATTCAGCAGCTGAGGGTGATGACACTGGTGGACAACAACAAGACTTATGACACTACGTAGGTTTATAGTTTCATCATCACCCAAGACCATCAACACTCGCGTACTTAACTATATATACTAATATGTAATTTTATCCATATATTTTACTCATATATATTGTGTATGAGTGTGTATACCGTATATGGAGCTGGTATATACGGTAGTAGTCTTCAGGAAGTGGTCAGGTCTGACCGCTCAGAAACGAAGTTTTTTTTTACTCTCATATTAAACCCGGGTTGGTTCACTGTCTTCATTACAAAAGATTTGCTAGTTTTTTCATACGTTAATTACACGAATGAAGCTCAAGCGGGCCACCAGAGGTTCTTAAGTCCTGGAGCTGATTTGGCAAGTTTCAATAAGGTTTATCAGCTTAATACTGTAATGACCGATTTTAAGATCAAGGTAATTTACACATGAATGATAATAATGTGTCTTGGATTTCGGTGGAACTCGTAGTGGGAGATAAGATGTTAATCCAAACATGCTATAGTCAAATAAGAAATTACAAACTATCTATTGTAACGCCCACCCTCACACCGTCTTGGGGACCAGTAACGCCCACCCTCACACCGTCTTGGGGACCAGTAACACCCACCCTCACACCGTCTTGGGGACCAGTAACGCCCGCCCTCACACCGTCTTGGGGACCAGTAACGCCCGCCCTCACACCGTCTTGGGGACCAGTAACGCCCACCCTCACACCGTCTTGGGGACCAGTAACGCCCACCCTCACACCGTCTTGGGGACCAGTAACACCCACCCTCACACCGTCTTGGGGACCAGTAACGCCCGCCCTCACACCGTCTTGGGGACCAGTAACGCCCGCCCTCACACCGTCTTGGGGACCAGTAACGCCCACCCTCACACCGTCTTGGGGACCAGTAACGCCGATGGTGGTGACTGACTTGTTGACACTAAATATTTTCTCTACATCTCTGGTAAAGTTCCTCCTCCTCCTCCTCCTCCGTGTTCTTGTTGGAGGGGAGCCAGTGGGGTGGTGATCTTGATAGTGAGGAGGTTATCAAGGGGTGCCATCAACTTCGTCACCCAGCTCTCGTCCACCTGTTTTGAATCTACACCGACATTCTCACGCAGGAAGTGGAGACTGACGCCGCCCGAGGCCTGACGCCACTATCAATGAAAAGCTGATGTTTTAATAACCGCCAACAGACAGTATGATCGATGATGCGTTTCCTGGCCGTCCTGATACTGTAGATTAACGTCAGGGCGAGGAGGTAGACGGAGACGAAAAGGGAGACCCATTTGTCTTCACTTTGATGTGTGTATGTATGTGTGTGGCTCTGATACGTGTTAAGGAACGGCAAAACACACACACACACACACACACACACACACACACGTTACCAGTTCATTTCAACATATCTTCTTAAAGTAAATATATATATCAACACATTCACTAACAGTTATACACAGCGTCTAACAATTATTATGTATTGACACAGTCTCTAACAGTCATTATCTCTCAACGCACAGTCACTGATAGTTATAAACAGAAGTTATTTTATATCAACAGTCTAACATTTTTATCAAGAGACAGACTGACAGTTATTATATTTCAATAATCAGTCTTTAACAGTATTTATATTGATCACACCCAGACGCGCCCAACACCTGTCACCTGCTGAGTGATTCAAATCTATTAAACTTTTAAGCGTCATTAAGGAAACTTCTCTCTCTCTCCTTCCCAACACTATTATGAGGAATATTTAAAAACATGTGTATTGTTATTACCTACCGTTAAAATGAAATGTTGACTTGAAATCTATACTAAATTGTAAAAAGAATATTGCGCTGATGTCCACTTGTTTATTGACGCTGTGAAACCTTAGGTGGTGTAGTAAATACCTTAGCGACACTTGTTGTTAAGAACTTACATCACGCTCTCAGGACCAACACTGAGTCGACCAAACAACCGATGGAATTCGTTTGCTGAAAGTTGTACATAAGGTGATAAGAGACATTCTTTAAAAGACAATTCGATAAAAAAGGTGTGTGTGTGTGTGTGTGTGTGTGTGTGTGTGTGTGTGTGTGTGTGTGTGTGTGTGTGTGCGTGTGTGTGTATGTATGCATGCATGTTTATGTGTACGTTCGTGCGTTTTTGTGTGTGTGCTTATGTGTATGCCTGCATGGGCGCGCGCGCGTGTGTGTGTGTGTGTGAAGTAGAATAGTGATAATTGCTTTATAGGGATAATTTTATTTATATTTTTCTAAAACCAACTGGTCTGTATACAGTATAGGGAGATGGTACAGGTGACCACACTGTACACAACTAGAGAAGAACACCGTTAAGGTATAGTTTGGTTATATTATTATAGCAAACGACATCATATATCAAACGGATATTTTTGTACCCAACATGAACTAATTTCCCTCAAATTATATATATATATATATATATATATATATATATATATATATATATATATATATATATATATATATATATATATATATATATATCGCTAAATGGAGATATTGCCGATTTACTCTTCAAAAGCAAGTGAAGTTTTTGCCGAATAGAGAACAATTTTTGTTTTTATTTCTAAAACGCAATGGATATTATTTTGAACATGTTAAAATTTTATCTGTTTCATTATGCGTTAAGTAAGTTCGGTTAGTTTTGGGAAAGCTCTCTCCATTCCGGGTCTGTGAACGTTTTTCCGCTGATGAAATCAGACGCATTTTCTGGATAAAAAATTCCGAGAAGGTTCAGAGGAAATATCTCCACTCTGGGCTTGAGAATAAATTTTCCGGTAGTTCCGAAAGATTGCACCATGCTACAACAGATCCCCACGTACTAGGGGCGTGGGTGGCTTGGCTTCTTTGATTGCTTAGTTCAATTATGCTGCCAATGTAGAAGGTTGCTCCCTCACTAGCTGCTGTGGTTGCGTACAATTTGTGTTGCGCAGTGATGTACATTACTGTACCCAAATAAAGTCAGCCAAAAATAGTGTAAAAAACGTAAACAATTATTGAAATTACATATAGTATACTATACATTTTGTAAGTGGGAAACACTGCAGCACCTTAGCTTTCGTCTTTATTCATAAGAACATAAGAAAATAAGGAGTCTGCAATAGGCCGGTTGGCCTGTGCATGGCAGCTCCTGTCTAGAGTTACAACCACTCTTTATCATCCATGAATCTATCTAGCCTCCCTTTAAAACTTTCCAGCGTTCCAGCACTTACTACAAAGTTGCTAAGCGTGTTCCACTCGTCTACCACCCTATTTGTGAACCAGTTCCTTCCTATCTCCCTCCTAAACCTAAACTTATCCAACTTAAATCCGTTGCTACGAGTCCTATCCTGCTCGGATATTATAAGAACTTTATCTATATCCCCTTTATTGATTCCTTTCACCCACTTAAATACTTCTATCATATCTCCCCGCACTCTTCGTCTTTCTAGGGAATGCAAGTTTAGTTTCTTTAACCTATCTTGATATGGAAGGTTTCTAAGTCCCGGAATCATTTTCGTCATTCTTCGCTGCACCGACTCCAGTGAATTGATATCCATTCTATAATAAGGGCACCAGAACTGAACCGCATAATCGAGGTGCGGCCTGACTAGCGCAAGATATAGTTGCAATATGACCTCCGCACTCTTATTACTCACACTTCTAGATATAAAACCTAATACACTGTTTGCCTTATTTCGATCATTAACGCACTGTTTTCTAGGCCGTAAGTCCGGGCTTACAAATACCCCGAAGTCTCTTTCACAAGTCGACTTCTCTAGGTTGATGTTGTTAAGGCTGTATACATTGACAGTATTTGTTCTTCCAATATTAAGTATGCTGCACTTGCTGGTGTTGAATTTCATTTGCCAGTTTTCTGACCACTCCTGCAGTTTATTTAAATCCATCTGCAGTACATTTGCATCCTGCCCTGAATTAATCTGCCGTCCTATTTTGGTGTCATCAGCAAACTTGCTCATGTCACTGCTGATCCCAGTATCTAGATCGTTTATGTAGATTATGAACAAGAGTGGGCCCAGTACTGACCCCTGGGGAACCCCATTTGTTACACAGCCCCACTCAGATTTAACACCATCTACGCTGACCCTCTGTGTTCTATCGGTAAGCCATGATTTTATCCAATTTGAAACTTTCCCTCGATACCATGAGCCTTAACTTTACTCAGATACCTCTGATGCAGTACTCTGTCAAACGCTTTACTAAAGTCTAAGTAAATAACATCGTAATTTTCGTCATTATTCACTACCTCGAAGACTTCCGAAAAAAAAAGTCATCAGATTTGTTTGACATGATTTTTCCCTTTGAAAACCCATGTTGAGAGTCGTAAATAAATTTGCTTTTCTCTAAATGCGATCGGATGCTATTTGCTATAATTGATTCAAGAAATTTCCCCACTACTGACGTCAAACTAATCGGCCGGTAATTTGACGCTGAAGCTCTCTCCCTTTTTGAATATGGGTACTACATTTACCTGTTTCCACAAGTCTGGCACAACTCCCGTGTGTAATGATTTTGTAAATAAATTTATGAGGGGTCCGCTAATCTGTTCCTTACACTATTTCAAAACTCGAGGGAAAATTTATTCTTCTTAATTGATTCTCTTTATGCATTAATACTTTCTTGGTGTAATTTTACGACAGGGAAGGACTGCGGTGGGAGAAGGGGGAGGGAGGTGATGAGGTGCACAGATTACAACACCAACTGTATAGAAAGTACTGATTTTTGTCCTCCAGGATCAGTCGATGTTGTTACCGCTTTACTTAGATTACTTAATGTAGGCTGGTGCAGTCGTCAACCAGTCTTTTGTACATTACGGGTACCATATAGAACAGTCTTAACAGTTAATACCGACTTGATTATCCCCTTAGTCATTTGCTGCAGACTGGTGCCACATAGATAAGTTAGAACAGACTGGGGCCACAAAAACAACCAGTTAAAGGGAGTTCACTACACAACAGTCAGTACACAGACCCAAGACGTCAACAGCGTGTACCCGAGATCGATAAGAACACACATGACATCGTAGACCAGTCAGCTTCTTACACTACTCAAGACAGGATTGGTATCCCTAACCACACGGTACAGGAGAGGTGCTCAATTAGGATCTGATTGGTACCTCCTGACCAACCAGTCCACCAGTCACCAGAGACTTTGCGCCACTCCCCCTACTCGCTTGACTTTTCGGAAAATTCTTCGGCGGCACGAAACGAATGTATTAATCATAGTTAGTTTTGTCGTCTGAGCGGTAATGAGAGAACACCCTACTGGTGGTGCGGTTGACGGAGGGCAGCGGTGAGCGGCCACCTTCACTACACTCGCCCACCCAACCTTACATTTCCCGCTGACTCCATCAGGCCCGTAATAACGCGCTATATAAATGGCTTCCAATTGTGTAGGAATACAAATTATTACAAATTACCGGTTCACAAGGTCAGGTCCACCCCCTCTACAACTGGTAAGGGAGGGAGGTGGTTGTCCGGGAACTCTCCAGCGTTGCGACACACGTAATGTCAAGGCTCGCAGGTGTGTTTGAAAAATAAGTATACATTTCACAATTAATTGACGTGACAGCAAAAACAAAGAGGTTAAGGTTTGGGAGCGCCGGACCACACCGACCCGCCCCTGGGCACCAAGTGACGTGTCAGGCTGGAACCCCAAATGATGGCAAGGCCAGAACAAATAGCCCTCATCGTGTTTATTTATCCCCATTAGTATGACTTATAAGTGGGTCCGTCGCGCCCGTGTACATTATCCACTGATGTGTTTCTTGTATTACTCGTTTTAAATGTGAATTATTCAGCTCATTGGTACTCGGCCTTTTTTCTCTATCTTATTTCCACGTAATAAATGCCATAAATATCAGTAGACGTCGAGGTATATGCATGAGTGGTGTAATCTACCGCCTGACAACTGCCTAGATTATTCGCACGTCCGTTCCTAAATGGTTTCAGGGGCGTAATATGCAAAGTAGCCGCCAGAGGGAAGCGCAGCCTGGGGGCCAGCTCGCTCGCCCTCTCTCCCTCCCTCCCTCACTCTCAACCACCGCTCTCCCTCTACTAATTCCATAAATTTCTCCTGGAACACGCATATTACACACACACACACCCACACGCACACACACACACACACACACACACACACACACACATACAAAGTTGTTTCCATTGTACATTTTAATTTTCTCTTTACAGTGACCAGAGGTAACCTGTGACCTCTACCTGTCTATAGTCCGTCCATTCTCCGTCTACCGCTCATCCTCCTTAGACAGGTAAGTTGGCTGCCCACCCCCGTCCACACGCTCACACCCAGTCCTCAGCCACCACTGTGATCCTGTACCATCAACTGGTGTTTTAAATGATTTTTGTTATGGTTGAATCACTACTCTGGGATATATTGGTACTCTGGGATATACTCTGGGATATATTGGTACTCCGGGATATATTGCTACTTTGGGATATACTGATACTCTGAGATATATTGGTATTGTGGAATATACTGGTACTATAGGAAACACACACTTCTACTACTATTACTACTTTGCTGTCACTCAGAATCGAGTATGACGATCATCCAGCTATAATACAATGATACGAGGTATTAGGGATAACACCTTCGTTGTAGAGTTTTGAGGTGATTAAAGAGACCAATACGGGACCTGCAAAGTCGTTCACATTCGCTGCACATGTGGAGGGCTGCATTTAGTCCGGGAGGGGCGGTGGCAGTGTCTTTCTTGCGTTGGCGCTTGTCTGCCTCGGTTTGCAGTCGGGCTAACTCGAAAGTATTGACACCTCGTGTGGTGCTCCTCCAAGCGTTACGATGTGGAGTAATCGACTCCCAGGTGAGGGGGTCGATTTGGCACTTTTTTCAGGTTTGTCTTAAGACTATCCTTATACCTTTTCAATTGCCCGCCAGCGTTACGTTTACTATTCGTTAGGTGACTGTAAAGTAGCTGCTTTGACAGTCTACGGTCGTCCATGCGGGTAACATGGCCAGTCCAGCGTAATTGTTCATGGATAATGGTAGCCTCGATGCTCCTACAGTTGGTGTCAGCAAAGATGCTGGCATTTGTTCTCTTGTCTTCCCAGCGATCTCTGAGGATGGAACGTAGACTACGTTGGTGAAAGTTTTCAAGTGAATTGAGGTGCCTCCTGTATGTGACCAATGTGTCACTACCATATAGCAGGGTGAGGAGGACCACTGCTCGATATATTGTACGTGTAACTTTGTAGATAATTTCAGCTCCCTACAGCTGAAGACACGGTTTCGGAGTCTGGCAAAGGCTTGAGCTGCACATCTGATCCGATGCTGAATCTCTTCATCAATGGTGGACAGGTGGGAGCCGAGATACCGAAAGTGGGTAACATTAGAGAATTGGTAGTACCGTTAAGCTGGATGGATGGTGGAGGTGTGTCTGAACCAGGGACAGGTTGAAAGAGAATCTGAGTCTTACGTACATCCACCTCAAGGCTGAAGTGTTGCGTAAGTGTTCAGGATCTCCCGTAGGCGTTCAGTGTGAGCAACAAGGGTGAGGTCGTCTGCATACTGAAGTTCAGTAATTGAAGCTGCCGACACCTTTGTTCTTGCCTGGAGTCGTCTTATGTTGAAAAGACCCTTCACCCAGTACTCGATGTCCACCCCGCCGGCTAAATTGGCACTGGCACGAGTAAGGAAGGCAGCCAAGAAAATGGAAAGAGAGTTGGTGCCAGTACACACCCTTGTTTAACACCCGTTTGGATGGGGAAGAACTCAGACTGGGTACCATTGTGCGGGACACTGCTGTTCATGCCATCGTAATAGTTGCCTCACAATGACAATGAATTTTGGTGGGCAGCCAAAACGGGTGAACGTCCACCAGAGTGCTTCCCTGTTGGCCGAGTCGAGAACCTTGGTTAGGTCGATGAAGCCATGTACAGGTCACGACGCTGTTCTCTGCACTTTTCCTCACACACACACACACACACACACTGGGCAGGGACACACTGGGTAGCAGGAAGTTGCGTGACCGACAGAGATGCTGATAGCTTCCATTACAAGTTGTCGTTGCATAATGAATAAGTCACCATTTATATTTCCTTTCCCCCATCTCGCTTCCTCCTCCTTCCCTCCCCCTTTCCTCCTTCCCTCCCTCTTTCCTTCTTCCCTTGCTTCATCCCTCCCTCCTTCCTTCTTCTCGTGCTTCATCCTTTTCTCTCTCGCCCCATCCTTCTCTCTCTCGCTCCATCCTTCTCTCCCTCGCTCCATTCTTTTCTCTCTCGCTCCATCCTTCTCTCCCTTGCTTCACCCTTCTTTCTCTCGCTACAACCCTTTCTTCTCCCTCCCTTCTTCCCTCGTTTCTTCCCTCCCTCCCTCCCTCCTTCCTCTCTCTCTCTCTCTCAGGTAGTGATGCTCCTAGGTACCAGCCTTCACCTTGCCTCCTCGTGTTAAGAGGTGGTGCTTGGGGCGGGTCGTCCTTCAAGCACTAATTTGGTTCACTATTCAACCCGTGTTTTAGTCTCGGGGACAAAGAATCTGCCCGTGGTCAGAGGAGGGAGACAAAAACAAAACAAAAACAAAAGGACGATGACGGAAATTACATTAAAGGCAAATGAGAAACATCTAGTTGGTATTGAGTCGGAGGGGCCGTGCATATCATTATAGCGGGTGGGGCAGGTAATACCGGTCCCCAAATGAAAGACCATCGTGTTTCTGGTCTCATTTCCGCCCATTTATCCTGCAAAACGGTAGACATTTGCGCTCAATTGACAGGGTTATGTTGGTGATGGTGTGGCCGAGAACACCCTATAAATTCCGGGTTGACTTGGTTGGTGTCTGCCCTGGAGGCGTCAGTGTGTTGCTCCAGCTGGATTGCGACGCTCCTCTCCTCCCCTCGTCCGCCTCCACACTCAGGTCAGTCAGGAAGATTATAAACCCGACCTGGAGAATATAAAACACACCCTTGAGATTGGTTTTTTTTTCGTGTGGGGAACACTGGTAAAACACCACGAGGAGAGAAGCGGTAGTAGTATTTTCTCAGCGTTTTATCTCCATGAAGCTCAACTCTACACTCTATATACGACCTACATAAATATGATCATTAAGATACACCTGATTAGTGTCGTGTTAAAGCGGTATCACAATATCTTGTCAACGTCGCGTGTGTGAAGCTTTGTGGCTGGATATATGTGTATTGCTGAACAAATGCTAACCACATAGCTCTGGTAATACGTCTATACCGACTCTCCTCTCTTGTGTGGACTGAAGGGGACAGTGGTAGGGTTACTTTTTTTCTCCATAATTACGACTCTCTTTATATTTACCTGGTGTTCCCCAGCGTCGCTCACAACTCCATCGCCAGGTTTTTTGCTCTTCTGACCTGATCATCAAACAATCTGTTCCACTTTGTTATACTTATAACTTCTGGTTTTGCCGTCGTATGAGGATACTTGTTTCTGAGGACAACGTGTGATTGTGAAATACCTTTCCTCTCTGCCCGTAGTGTTTATATTGTGTGAGTTATTTCCCCGTGTGGCTGGTCACGGTGTAGAGCCTGACGCAGTAACACACTGCTACTTTACCTCACTACGAAATTTATTTTGTTTTTAAATTTTTCATTGAGCCTTTGTGTTCCTTGACCTTCCGCAACTGTTTTGTAATATTGGTCATATACTTCGTGACATATTTATACACATACTTCGTAACATGATATACAAGTACTTTGCGACATGACACATTACTTTGAAACATGATATACATGTACTTTGCGACATAATTTACATATACTTTGTGACATGACATTATACAGTCATATACTTTGTGACATGACATTATACAGTCATATACTTTGTAACATGACAAATTATATACCAAATGAATAAGAGTAATTCATTTGTCCTGGTGTTGTGTATATATAGTGAGTGCTTTGTTCCCTCTGATAATGAGTTCTGTCCACTGTATAATGAACCATCTCGTACATGCTTAATGAATTACTGACACCATAATTACCTGCTCGATTTATGTATCACGGGTGAGCCAACAACAAGCAGGGCCGCCAAGTGTCCGGCAGTGTATCACCGTCCTCACCAGTCATCCTCCCTTGATTTATCACCAGCCAGGGAGCACCACACGTGTCCATTGATAATAACCCGTGAAATTTGGGTTTCATTGACCTCTTGATCCTGGTGCTCCATGTCCACGAGTGATCCGCGAGTAATGGCTCTCACCGCGTGGCCAAGGTGTAAACATCTTGACGAATTATAAAGGTGTATTTTGACATTTTCTGACCGTATAAGTAACATTCGTAAATATCAACCAATATAATCCGCGAATTTTGTCATTTTCTATTGTAAAAGAAAGAAAGATAGCCTATAATGTCTTTATGTGTTGACGAAAATAATGTGTGAGTTTTTACTTCTTTTCTGCTCTATTGACATTTTTATTTATTTATTTATTTTTTTTTTTTTTACAAATTAAAAGCTCAGAGAGAGACAAGTGTCGTTGTCAGTTTGCTCACCGAGACCCTCTTCCCCTTGCCAAAGACTGAACACACTTTAAATTATACAGGATGACTTAAGTTGATGGAGGTTCTATGACGCAGGAAATACACTTTGTGGCAAGATAATCCACAGACCCTCTTTGACTTCATAAACAAGGTCAACAACTGTCAACCCAAATAATCTAGGGAACACTCATTAACCTGTCTGTAGGTCAATGGAAGTTATAGTAATAAATTTTTCCAGCGGTGGCAAGTGAATGTTTTCTCTGGTTTTGACAGATAACCTCGTAACTTTACCCAGATTGTTGATTTGCAAAAGTGAGTTGCCTGTGTAAATCATTTACGTTGGGAATGATGGGCGAGGTGGAGGAGGGAGGGGTATGAAGCGGAAGACTTTGTACATTCTAAATTATTCACTTTCTCTTGAAAAATTGAACACCAGCGACATGACACGTAGACGGTTATCGCGCGGTGTCGACAGTATCCCTGACAGGTGTCTTAAATTCACTCAGATTTTGCCATCGAATTTGCATAAAAGTGTGTTTCAGGTTGTCTCATTAGCAGCATCTTACCTGACAGTGTCGAGATATCGGAGAAATACTCACCTTTCGCCCCTCTCTCCTGATTCCTGTAAACCCAGAGGAAAGGGAGATGTGACTGCCTTTCCTTGCTTCACATCTTATCGGGTGTACCGCCTTATTATCTGCTTCACAATTGTTTTTATTGCTACATTTATATTTTTATTATCTTTCTTTTTGCTTCACGTCACTTCTAATCATCATATCTGATTTATTGTTTCACATCTCTTAAATTTTAATTATTATTCATTATTAAAATTCAGGCAAGATTCATTCATGTTATTCGTCGTCTGTGTTAGGTCAGGTGAGGTTAGATTCGGTCATGTAAGGTTAGGTTAGGTTTGGTCAGGTTAGGTTAGATCATGTTAGGTTAGATCATGTTAGGTTAGATCAGGTTAGGTTAGATCAGGTTAGGTTTGGTCAGGTTAGGTTAGATCATGTTAGGTTAGATCAGGTTAGGTTCGATCAGGTTAGGGTAGGTCATGTTAGGTCAGGTTAGGTCATGTTAGGTTAGATCATGTTCGATTATGTTAGGTTAGGTTTGGTCAGGTTAGGATTGATCATGTTATGTTAGACGAGGTTAGGTTAGGTTAGGTTAGGTTAGGTTAGGTTAGGTTAGGGGAAGTTGAGTGGTGAAGACGCCCTGACACACTGTATTATAGTAAGTGGTGAAGGGCGACTATCGCTTGGTGTCAAACTCGGAAACGTAAACAAATAAAGTATCTTGGTGGTGTATTTTACTGCAGGTGAGATACGGAAAAGTTACTGTAGTGTTTGTCTACAAGATGAACGCCGATTTTATTATCTTTTATTTTTCTCGTTAAGTATTTATTTTATTTTATTGCTACCATTCCTTTATTAAGTTTGATGTTTGTTCTGTAGCATTTTATTGGTCTTGTGGTTCTTATAGTTATTTAAGGGGAGATGATAATGTGTAATATAGTACTTGTCTCCCACTGTCTCGCCCCAAGGTATAGATATACTTATACGATACTTCTGTTATTTTTCCTATTTTCTTTAATATTTCTTATGTTATTTATTTCTCCGTCGTTTCTTTCCGTCTCTTTTGTTTCAGTTTAGTTATGCTTTTATTTTAAGTGTTACGTTTCATAGGTATCCAAGAATTTACCCACCTTTTCCTTAAGTGACCGCAAAACAATAGTGAACATATGAACATATACTTCCTCTATGTTCTTTTCTTCCCTTCCTCTTAATGTTCTTTTCTTCCCTTCCTCTTAATGTTCTTTTCTTCCCTTCCTCTTAATGTTCTTTTCTTCCCTTCCTCTTAATGTTCTTTTCTTCCCTTCCTCTTAATGTTCTTTTCTTCCCTTCCTCTTAGTGTTCTTTTCTTCCCTTCCTCTTAGTGTTCTTCTTTTCTTAGTCTTTTTTTTTCATCGTTTGATTAGTCTTTGTTTTGGTGTAACTGATTAACTACGAGGAAAAAATCTCTAGGTAGGTCTTATGTGATTTAAGACTGTGTCCTCTTTCTGTTTTACCAGAAGACCGAGGCAGGTGTATGTACCTCTCTCTCTCTCTCCTCTTTGCATTTATCTCTTTCTCTGTTTCTTAAAATGTCTTTGTTTCTCTCTATTTTTCTCTTTATTCGTGTGAAGTATTTCTCTTTCTCTTTATATGTCTTGTGGGTATTTTCTCTGTGTATTTTTCTCACACTTATATGTCTCTGTGTGTGTGTGTGTGTGTGCCTTTCTTTCTCTCCTTATATGTCTGTTTCTGTGTGTGTGTTCTCTCTTTCTCTCTCCCTTTATATGTCTGTCTCTCTGTGTGTCTCTCGAATTCTTATATAGAAAACTTTAATGAAAACTAAAATTATCGAATTGAGACATTTTCCGTAACTGTGGTCAGATACATCCCAGTACTTGGATAGAAAACATGATATTGTTGATAACTGCGACTTCAACAACGACGACCTAAAGAGTATGCTGTAAACTACGACGTCAAAGGTTCGCTGTAAACCAAGATGCCGTAGTTAAATTCGCTAGACGTGTATTAACAGTTTCCGATATAAAGACACCACTATACAGTATGTCAGCAACACATTTATACAGAGGAAGGGATAATAATATAACGAAAAGACAATATCAACGAATAACGAATTAGTAATAGCTTAAAAAGTACAGATATCAGTGCTCTCGATTTTACCCGATTTTTGAAACACTTGTAAATCTGAGTTTCTGTAAATCTATCCATTTTCTGGCGACATAATTATCGTTAGTAAAATTATATATTAATAGCAATAGTATTATTATTATTATTATTATTATTATTATTATTATTATTATTATTATTATTATTATTATTATTATTATTATTATTATTATTATTATTATTATTATTATTATTATTATTATTATTATTATTATTGCTGGTTTTACTATCTAAATTGTAGGAAACCCGCCTCATTCTGTCTCGTTAGCGGCGCACGAGGAGCCACTGGCAAGATAACGCAAGATATACACCTGCCTCTGTCATCTCCCCATACCTCAAACTCTCTCTCTATATTTCTAATGTTCTTTATTATACTGACATATGTAAAAGATATATTGAAACATTAATTTGTGTATGAACGTTGTGTTTTATCTTAAGTTTTGTCTGTGTTTTACAGTTGTGTTTTCGGTACGGGAGAGAGGGGATGTAGTCATGTGTGTGTGTGCGTGTGTGTGTCTTGTGTGTGTGTGTGTCGAGTATGAGTGTCGAGAAGAATAAATAACCTTATTTGTGACTCATATAAACTGTCCTCAGTATACCGCGAGTATATCAGTACCATCACCATCCCTCCTCCTCCGTCTTCATTAGCCTTAACTCCCCTGGAAATAATGATCACAAGGAGACCACTTTAACACCTGGCATTACGTGTCAGAGACTTCCTCTATCACACCACCGGGAGAGGCAGGCAGGTATGTCCTCTCTCTCTCTCTCTCTCTTGTCTCTCTCTCTTATGTCTCTCTTATCTGTCTCTCTCTCTCGTGTGTGTGTGTGTGTGTGTGTGTGTGTAACGTAATATATGAAGCCATTGACACTTAAGAGTTAATTTATTGAAAACTAACTTATAAAATCCATTTACACTTAAAATTTAACAACATGGGTGTAGCTTAAGGTGACGACTGAAAATAACATTTCCGATATTTTTACCAATACACAAACCGACGATTACAACACAGGGATTTGATTTACGAATTATTGATAAGTGTTGTTACGAGCTATTTAAAGTGTAATAGAAACGGCGACACGCTGATATATCTCCTCTAGCAATCAGTTCATATGGCAGGTAAGTTATGTGTGTATCTACGACTATAATACCTTTGACTGCAGTGATGGTGGAGAGTTGAGTGCCTCAGTAGATGAACGTATTGCAAGAAATAAGGTCAAGTTACCGTCTGATTTAATAGTTTATTATGCCATGTCAGTTTACCCTCTTGAGTATGATTATTTGATCCCTTGAGTATAATAATTTAATCCCTTGGAGGACGATGATTTTAACACCTTTGAGGATGATGATTTAACTCCTTGAATACGATGACTTAACTCCCTGAATACGATGACTTAACCCCTTGAACACATCTCCCTCACACCACACACTCTCATTACTTTGCCCCTCAACACCCATACGAATTACCGCTACCTTGACACGTCTCTCGCTCATCCAGATTTACATTGCTTATATCACACACCTTGTTATTATTATCTTGCTCTCTGACAGGTGAATCGAATCTGGAAAAAAAGTGATATAACTTATTTAAACCGATTTGCATATGTACAGTAATTTTGTTTGTTAGAAAGTAGGATGTTGTGTTAAATATAGATAAATTTAATAAAAAAAAAATGAAATTAGGATGTATTAACAACTAGTAGGTAACACTATACTACAGGTTGAGAAGGTTTAAGAGTGCTAGATGGTGCCTGTACTGTGTGTTCTACCCCGCGGCAAGACAGTGTTAAGGGAGTCCCCAAGACCTGTATTTCTTTATCTTCACTTTAACTTACCTTAAAGAGAAACAAACGACGCTTCACTAATGAACTATGTAAACATGCCTGTGACTGGTTACTTGTAAATACTTTTCAATTATGTTTTTTATTTCTTATTTTTTGGGGTGGAAGAATTTTAGTGAGGGAGGAGGAAGATGAGGCGGTGTAGGGGCTGTGTGGGGTGTAGTTGTTGGGGCTGTGTGGGGTGTAGTTGTAGGGGCTGTGTGGGGTGTAGTTGTAAGTTGTATACAGGCAATTATGTGGGGCTGCTGTAGGGGCTGTGTGGGGTGTAAGGGGCTGTGTGGGGTGTAGTGGGGGCGTAGGCGGTGTAGGGGCTGTGTGGTGTAGTTGTAGGGGCTGTGTGGGGTGTAGTTGTAGGGGCTGTGTGGGGTGTAGTTGTAGGGGCTGTGTGGGGTGTAGTTGTTGGGGCTGTGTGGGGTGTAGTTGTAGGGGCTGTGTGGTGTAGGTGTGGGTGTTCAAGGTGTAGTATGTTTATAATCTAATTGTTAAAAAAAAATTCTAACGAGTGATAAACGTGGTAACATTATCATATGTAGTTACAAACACCATGTTACATGTAGTAAACCAGATACTAAATGTTATATAAAAATTCCTTAAGATAAATGTACAGTATATAACAGGTGCCACGAAGAGGGTACAGACTCTCACTTGGTTCAGCCAAGTCACTGTTGTTGTTATTGTCCAATCTGTATTTTTCTGGCTAAATAAACTGTTTCATTATCAAATTATTCAGTACAGACGTGTGTTCATATTTTAAGCTTCAGGATGTAAAAAAAAAAGAAGCGCTCGAATTACTTTTGTCCGGGAGTTGTGAAATTCGTTTATTTTTTAATTTTTATTTCGATTTTTTCTGGACACAAACAAACCTGGAGTAAACTTTACCTGTCGATATGATAAAGAAAATGATATTAACTTTACTACAGAAGTACATGAGTGTCCAGAGTAAACACTGCCTGGGTCACTCTACTAGATAGTGGGATATAGAGTATACTGGATTAACATAAATATATAAATGGCGAGACAAATAATATAATTAAACCTCTTAAAAATTAGATGACGTGGCGCTTTTATTAACAACAGATGATAGAACTTATAAGACTGATCACTTGCATAATTATACTCGTGTACCCAGGTGTTGATGATCACTCAGTAACTCTCGCATTAGACAGGTTTATTTAAGCGCCGTTTATCATATCCTTAGTTGACTGCCAGAGATGTAATCATTGGCTGGGAGGCTCCTATTCGGTTATGAAGGCTTCGTTTTTGAACACGAGTTTGGTTAAGTTTACTTTGGTTTCTTTTGGTTATGTTATTTTTGGTTAGGTTTTCTTTATTTGGTTAGATTAGGTTTTTGTTTGTATTCGTTAGATTAGGGTTTTTTGTGTGGCTTGGCTAGGTTAGGTTTTTTGTATGGTTAGAATTCGTTTGGTTAGGTTAGGTTTTTTGATTGGTTAGAATTCGTTGGGTTAGGTTAGACTGGCTGGTGTCTGCTACCATGAATAGTTTAGCATCGTGGCCGCCATTACTGCAGCGCGTGTCGTGACGGCCATCCCCCCCCCACTGTGACGATTTAAAACGTTATTTTCTTCAAGTCACAGTTGATGTCCACTGTTCACCCTCACCTCGTCTGTCTCGTACTGTACCACTCAAAGTACACCATCACAACATTGGCCTCGTGCGTGTGAGTCATTTAGATCGTGTATAGGCTTGTGGGAGAACGACTCGATTGAATTCATTAGGCTCAAACTGAACGTGTACCACCTGTCAGGTTTAAAATGTTGAATGATATTTAAAGCTTAATTCACTCCCAGGTAATTTCTTTTATTAGTGGCTGAATGTTTAGTTTTATAAAGGTAAATGATTTTGATTGATTGATAGTTTTCAGAAGAGGCACCACAGGATCTCAAGCAATATGTGTGTGTGTGTGTGTGTGTGTGTGTGTGTGTGTGTGTGTGTGTGTGTGTGTGTGTGTGTGTGTGTGTGTGTGTGTGTGTGTGTGTGTGTGTGTGTGTGTGTGCGTGTGTGTGTGTGTGTGTGTGTGTGTGTGTGTGTGTGTGTGTGTGTGTGTGTGTGTGTGTGTGTGTGTGTGTGTGTCGCGACTTGTTTGTGTCTTTTCGATTCCTTAAGATAAAATACTTCACATAGTTGAGCTGAGAGGAGAGGCGTGCAAGTCACTTTGTATGCTGGCAGAGTTATGTTTACTGAAGAAACAACAACTTTAATCATCCTCACATTGGGTTTCAACTTACATAAAGGAAGATAAGAGGAAGATTATAAGACCATTTTCATGATACTTGTAATACTTTCAAACCAAACACAAAGTAAAACGTCGCGCCTTTATGATTCCTTATATTACAATACTAGAGTTAACGCTCCACTTAACTAAACAAATCTCGTCTAATAATAAACACATTTTGAAATCTTTCTTTAGTGAGGGAAGCTGACAAGAACATTATTAACTCATCATACAAATAATTTTCAACTTGTCTGGGAGTATATGTGATGAGATTATTACTGTTAACACTTTCACTACACAATTGTTCACTCAGTCAGCCGCACATCTGTATTTCCAAACTCTATTTGTATTCCTGATATTGGATCTTCATTGTGTGAGGGTATCAGCGGTATTATGAAATCAGGTACATCTTAACTTGTCAGTGTTCGTGGTGTATCCTTCATGTGAGCACTATAGGAGTTGTGGACCGATTGTCTTGACCCCTGTCCTGAGCTCAGACGGGCAGGGGGAGGTGAGGGTGATTGGTAGGGGGAGGTGAGGGAGACGGGTAGGGGGGATGTGGGTGACGGGCAGCAGGAGGAGAGGGTGACGGGCAGGGGGACGTGAGGGTGACGGACAGCAGGAGGTGAGGGAGACGGGCATGGGGAGGTGAGGGTAACGGGCAGGGGGAGGTGAGGGTGTGACGGACAGCAGGAGGTGAGGGTGACGGGCAGGGGGAGGTGAGGGTGTGGGAAACTGTTTTCATTAACGTAGTTAGGACTTCCTGGGCACTTCCTGGTCGGGGCAGACAGTGCCAGCCACACCCAGACATACCTCGGTATCGTAGACAACAAAATAAACAGTAAAGTAGACGGCATGGCCACTGGGTACTCTCCTTATCCAAAAATATACAAATACCAACAAGAATATCATTTGTGACTATAAACCAACACGCTGGACTGATATTAGTGAGAAGATTAGTAGTGTAGACGAGGTGAGGATAAATCTTACATTTTAACAGGAACCAAGTTACTAGACCATGATAAATGAGGAGGGTACAGAGACCAACACCAACATCATCCCCCCCAAAAAATAAAATAAACTCAATATCACGGGAAATACCGATGGGTCGTAAACACTCCAGAATTATAAGTTTTCACGTGTTATGAGCGTCATAACTCAGGCCAGGGAACTCTTGACTACCAAATAAACGATAAATCCAATAATGTCAGGACTTACTGATCTATAACTCTTACCAAATGCAGTTAAAATCCATTTGTATTTGTTTTATTATTGCTTTATCCAAGACCTGAAAGACACTAGGACGGACAGAAGGATAAACGGGAAGGAGGACGGGGGGAGGGGGCGTCTCGTCCGTCCCTCCGCTCTGGCGACACAGAAGTGTGATACATCTGTCTAGGATTATTTTGTGGACAAGAAATGTAACTTCGCTGTCTCTGTGGTTCTACTGCTGTACACTATCACTTTTATTTCATATAGTCCTATGCAGTACCGCAGTAACACTTGTATTAAATGTATAGCTACCAGTGTTAGTTTCCCCACACAGAAATTCTCAGTACTGCGTCATTGTTACTCCAGCTTGTTGGGGTAACACACACACACACACACACACACACACACACACACAAATAATAATAAGGAAGACTGGTACTTCTCTTTAGTGTGTATAGTCTCCTCTGACACAGGAGTTGTTTCCCCGAGGTTTATGACAGTTAATACTCTAGGAAGTATTAGAGTAGTAGCTGCCAAACTTATTCACATGACGCCTCCCTCGTCCTCTTTTTTTTTAAATCAGTTTACTCAACCTTTAATGAATTTTACACCCTGTACTCGTATTTATAGTAGTTTCAAGATCAACTAACTCGTAATTATTTTATCCACTCAATTTTATTTAAAATTTCATAATAAAGAAAAAAAAATGTCAAAATGTTTTTTCACACGGCCTCACGCCATGTCACTGAGAGTTGTTTTAAAACACACTATATTAATATATATATACTGTACTAATAGACCTCTATACACATGAATTTGTAACCATTTAACTAAGGCTCAGTTTTAACCTAAGGTCGCATCATTATCCAGAATAGACACAGTTCACGGCTCCTGGCTTACTGTGTTGACGCTCCAACACGCTTCCTCATCTGTGTCGGAATAAACAGTGACCTCCACGTATCCCTGGAAGTAACTACGATGATCAGAAATGAGTCCTTGGTTGCGTTAATCTGCGCCTTGAAAAAGATAAAACACATCCGTCCATCACGTGTGTAAAAATCATGAGAGTCTCCCATTTGGAGTTCATTTAACTCGGCCAAATATTGTGTGGGGAGAGATGAAGTGAATTTGGTAGCCATGTGGTTGTCTCTCCTCTTCTATTCCTTCAGTTACTTCCTGTCTCCTTCACCTATTTGCATCACTTTATCATTATTCCATCACACGGCGAGAATTACGGTAGATAACGAGGACTGATGGAGTTTCCTCTGACCACAACAAGCACTGTGCTCTCACCTGTACGGTCGACATGATACTGACTGGCGCATGCGTGTGTGGGTCCGGAGATACGCCTCTGGTATTATTTAAGAACCTAAGGTAATTGTATTTGCATCAAAGCAATCCTCGCCGCTTGATCATCTTCCTCTGAAATTATTGCTTGTTATGATCAGGGTGAGTTGTTAAGTGGTGGGTTTTGCTAGGAGGACATGACAAGTTGGTGTAAGAGGGCTAACCACACACACACACACACACACACACACACACACACACACACACTCACACACACACACCCACACACACACACACACACACACCCCACACAGCACACAAACATGTCCTTAACTCTTACACTGTGTTACCTCCCCATAGTGGCGTAGACTGCTCACCACCCCACACAGTATGTCACCACCTCATACACAGTGCCACTAATTTCCTGTACAGTATATAGTTCCACCTGGTATTAACGAGATACTAACATTCACCCACACACGCGGGTATTGACCACACACACATTCTACCAGCGAGCGGAACAGTTTATGTGCAGAGTATTTTGATAGTCTATAACGCGTTTTCCTGTGTGAATACCGAAATATTTATTTAAGAGTGACTTGAGTTGTGATTACGTGGTTAAGGGCCTTTTATTATTATTATTATTATTATTATTATTATTATTATTATTATTATTATTATTATTATTATTATTATTATTATTATTATTATCAATATTATTATTATTATTATTATTATTATTATTATTATTATTATTATTATTATTATTATTTTGTATTGTAAGCTTTATTAATGTAAGGTGAGGTGTTTGGTACCCATAAATATCGCCAGTGTTTGACCTTGAGTTAGTGAGAGGTTTTACAATACAGTTTTAAGGTATTTTAAGATGTTCGTTTGATGTTTTACCTTAAATACCTAATACATTAGAATGTGCTTTAGGGATCTTAAGGAAGGTGAGAGAGGAAGAGACTGATTGTACCACCACTACCACCGTCAGTCTCTCTACCACCATCAGCTACCACACCACTACCACCAAAACCACCATCACTTACTACACTTTGAACACACTGACCCCACCACTATCATTACCAATACACTTAACACACACACACACTAACACACTCATACACTCACACACTCACACACTCACACACTAACACACTCACACACTAACACACTCACACACTAACACACTCACTACCACACTTATAGCACTGACCCCTCTACTACCACTGCTTCCACCACCACCACTACTACCACACTCATCAACAACCAGCACATCCTCGCCTCAACATCAAGAACTGTCACGCCAGCTAAAGCTTACAACACCTCATCCTTAACTGCCACATAAAGCTTTCTCGAGTCGCAGCATGAGTGTAGTTGCAAGTGTATTTAGCTAACGTTGTCACCCTCGAGTTGTCTAATGTTAAGTCAGCCTTGAATTATAGAACGTTAATATAGAGCGTTAAGTCAGCCTTGAATTATATAGCGTTAAGTCAGCCTTGAGTTATAAAATGTACAGTCACCCTCGATTTGTGTAATGTTAAGTCACCCTCGAGTCAGCCTTTATGGTTTTTATTATTATTATTATTATTATTATTATTATTATTATTATTATTATTATTATTATTATTATTATTATTATTATTATTATTATTATTATTATTATTGTTGTTGTTGTTGTTGTTGTTGTTGTTGTTGTTGTTATTATGCAGTAGTAATATTAGTGTGATAAAACAGCTTCATATGCTGCAGTGAAAATGTTTAAGCCGCTCTATATAATCTTTGGAAAATATTGGGGCAACTTTTTGTGCGCCAAGGAAAGTAAAACATTCTCATGTGCTTTAAGGGTAATAATACAGCAGTATAATGACTACTAGGAAAATACTAAAACAGCTTTATATATAACAGGAGGAAATATTAAACAGCTTCATGTTCTGCAGGAAAAAACACTAAACTATCTCTGTTGTCGTTTTTCCTGTGTTTTTTTCCTCCTGCTTTAGGGAATTTGGTCATGTGGTGTGTATGAAACGAGCGACACTTCCTCCTTCTGCGTGATAATTAGTGTGTAATCTCCAGGTATCTCCCGCCCGACGCCTCTCTCTTGACCCACCCAGCTCTCCCAGGCTCAGAAATAATACTGAGACTTTGGTTCAAATTCTCAAAGGTTAAATATTCCTCTTAAAAGCGAGTTATAATAATGTATCTTATCTTAATGAAGCTACGACACGATGATGCCAGTAAAATATGGCGTCGAATTAGAGCTGGGACTCGACCTTGGTGTTGTGTCTTATTGAGTTAGATGGATATAAAATTATTTGAGGGTTCGGACTTCCCTGGTATATCTCCTCTTATTCTCCCCCACAACTCCTCTCTCCTCCTTCCTCTCCCTGCTCCTCCACCACCGTCTTCCTTCTTCCCTCGTTCCTCTCTTTAACATTCCCTCCTCTGGTTTAGTGCCCTCCCACGTGCCTTGCCTCTCCCTTCCTCTCTTCCTCCATCGCCTCCTCTACACTGTCTTCTCCTTCACCATTATTGTGTTCTCTTTATCTATTGTCTTTTCCCTTTCTGTCTTCCTCTCCGTCCACCCCCCCCCCTTCTTCCTCTCTCAAGAAGCCCTCCCCTCCCTCCGCATATGCTGTCTTCCCCCACAGGGCTGTCATGTTCGCCTCACGGGGGGGTTCCGGCTTAGCCCAAAATGAGGTCAAATAGGGTCATATTCTGATGAGTTTGACCTGCGGTTTACAATGAGCATCAAGTTGGAGTATTTATCATGGCTGACTAATCCTGTACTGGCGGCCGCTTGTGTGTGTCAGACTGTCAATGTTCCTTAATGATGGTCCAGACACGTTATACCAAGGTGAGAGAGCACATGAAGGGTTATCACCGTGTAATTCTTAACACCACCATTCATGAATTTTTGCGCCAAGAGAAAATTCTCATCAACATCGCGTCTAAATTCAGTATACTAATTATATTTAATGAAATTTTAATTGAGATTTGTGATGGTAAAAAAAACAGCAATTACCTCTATTCATACAGGTGTTTACCAGGTATTAGTCACCATGTCCGTTAGTCTGTGTGACTGGCTGTGTCACCTTGCTCATCGGCTATACTATACACCCCTGCGCGTCACTGGTGTATATATCTATACTCTAAATACAGATAGTCGCCGATTAAGCCTTATAGAGCAACTGACTTTTTCTGTTGCTCATGGTATAATTTAATGAAAAATATTTGGTATATATGAAAATTTACTCTGTTTAATTTAAGAAACAAGAAGTTCATAGAAGTTGTATGTATGTATGTATGTATGTATGTATGTATGTATGTATGTATGTATGTATGTATGTATGTAAACAAAGAACAGATCACTTGAATATTAGTCCCCAGCTTAGTTCACAAGTTATATAAACACCCGGACAGTATGTGGGTAATTAGTTCACGTTGGAATAGCATAGATTAGGTTCTGTTATGTTAGGCTCACTTAGGTTAGGTCAGATTATGTTGGGTTATGTTGGATTATGCTATTTTTGGTTAGGTTAGATTATGTTGTTAGGTTAGGTTAGGTCAGATTATGTTGTTAGATTGGGTTATGTTGGATTATGCTATTTTTGGTTAGGTTAGATTATGTTTTGTTAGTTTGGGTTATGTTAGGTTAAGTTGTGTTATATTAGGTTAGGTTAGGTTAGGTTAGCAGTATCTTAAGGTAAACTAACCAGGGGGGGAGGGGGCGATTCTCCACGTGTGCCCCCAAACGTGTAGTGTGAGTCAGGACGAGGAAGGGACATGTTGGTGAATTTATCTATTGTTTGTTTACGAAAAATTTCAAGGGAAAAAATATTGTCTTGATTTTATTTTTATATCATTATATAAACCGTTCCTGTAGGGCATTTTTGTTTTCGTCTTTTCATGCTTACATTTTAGTATATTTTCTACGTCCTTAGCTGTACAAGATTCCTTCGTTGGTGTTGTAGGACTCGTATCGTCAGCGTTGGTGTTGCAGGACTTGTATCGTCAGCGTTGGTGTTGTAGGACTTGTATCGTCAGCGTTGGTGTTGTAGGACTTGTATCGTCAGTGGTGGTGTTGTAGGATTTGTATCGTCAGCGTTGGTGTTGCAGGACTTGTATCGTCAGTGGTGGTGTTGCAGGACTTGTATCGTCAGTGGTGGTGTTGTAGGACTCGTATCGTCAGTGGTGGTGTTGTAGGACTTGTATCGTCAGCGTTGGTGTTGCAGGACTTGTATCGTCAGTGGTGGTGTTGTAGGACTTGTATCGTCAGTGGTGGTGGACCTGTATCGTCAGTGGTGGTGTTGTAGGACCGTATCGTCAGTGGTGGTGTTGCAGGACTATCGTCATCGTCTTGTATCGTCGTTGGTGTTGCAGGACTTGTATCGTCAGCATTGGTGTTGCAGGACTTGTATCGTCAGCGTTGGTGTTGCAGGACTTGTATCGTCAGTGGTGTTGTAGGACTTGTATCGTCAGCGTTGGTGTTGCAGGACTTGTATCGTCAGCGTTGGTGTTGCAGGACTTGTATCGTCAGGGTTGGTGTTGCAGGACTTGTATCGTCAGCGTTGGTGTTGCAGGACTTGTATCGTCAGCGTTGGTGTTGCAGGACTTGTATCGTCAGCGTTGGTGTTGCAGGACTTGTATCGTCAGTGGTGGTGTTGTAGGACTTGTATCGTCAGCGTTGGTGTTGCAGGACTTGTATCGTCAGCGTTGGTGTTGCAGGACTTGTATCGTCAGGGTTGGTGTTGCAGGACTTGTATCGTCAGCGTTGGTGTTGCAGGACTTGTATCGTCAGCGTTGGTGTTGCAGGACTTGTATCGTCAGCGTTGGTGTTGTGAAATAGATAATAATCGTCGTGTATGGAGAGACTCGCCTAAAAATAATTTTGGGAACCTTTCAACTTTAACGATTTATGAGATCTTTTAGTAAATTGTTTTTTGAGATCAAGTTGATTTATATTCTATTAAGAAAATTATATTGCAATTTTGGTTTCAGATTAGCCGTCATTACTTATAAAGTGACTAGTGTAAGATAGAAACAAGTCATTAATAATGATAATAATGACAGTAATTAATTTGTCGTTTTTGACTTGATAATGAAAATTGAATAAAACGGATGTCGTTAATTGGTTATTGATGGTTTCCGTAACGATGGTCCCGTGTTAGGAGGCCCCACCAGTAAGCAGTGCACCTCAGTCCGGACTTACCATTATAGTAGATTCTCTGGTCAAATATTACCCTAACCTGGAAATGTGAAAACTTTTTAGTTATAGTATTTTAAGCTAAGTCATTAACAACGCTGCCTACACGACATCGGGATTACACTGAGGCTGTAGATTAACTGGGTGCCCTATCTTATGCCTTGTTATGGACGAGAATGAAGGTGTGATTCTGTGAGAACCTGGACGCTAGAGATACGATGGTCGGTGTCTACAGTGCCTCATTAACACTGATATAACTAATACCTCTTGGTCTAGACAATTATCTCCGAGGCAAAGAATGAAAAGTGTATGTGAAAATGAAATTGTATTAGACATAAATTATAAAGTTATAGGAGGAGCAGACGAGTGAGACCTGAAGACGTTCTTGGCGTGGCCGCGTCAGGAGGATGAAGCTCCAACTAAACAGGAACGCTGGGTAATCATTTTCTTCCTGATAATGAAAATTACTGTAATAAAAACTACAACTTTAAGTGGTGCAGGAAAACATTAAAACACCTCCCAGGGCTTTGTCCTTTGAGTTTTACCTGTTTGGGGCGAATTTCGTCATGTGGTATATATCAAGCGGATGACACTTCCTCGTTTTCATCAATTAGCAGGTAATCTATTGCAATCTCCTGACGTCCCCCTCAAGCAGCGCCGGACTGAGCCACAGAAGCAGGTCATGGTTTAGAGATGAGTCGGGGTGTGCTAATCTACCTCCGCCGCCCGCCAGGCAACCAGCTTGTAATAACCTCCATGATGAGAACTTAACAGACACTATCCAATTATACGGACAAACATATGGTCTAGTGTTTTACGTACTAGAATATCCTCATCCCTTTGATCGCTGGCTATCATGACATCTCATAAATTCATTAGCGGCAACAGCTGGGCGGCGGCGCGACCCTACATTCCGGGGAGTTAGTGCTCAGTGGCCGCGTCTCAGCTGCTCCCTCCTACACCTCCTTCCCGCACAGGTGACCACCGATTTGTTTACCCGTCTGTCTGTGTGTTTCTCCGTCACTGTGAGCAATAGTTTGTCGGTTCTCTCTTGATGAATATTATTTTGTTTACTTCACAAGTTGAAATTTTTCCCACAAACTATGATGCGGTACGTCCCTGAAATTGCACATACTGAGCATCAGTTATACTCGAGAAAGATTATTGTGGATGTCGAGCGCTCAGCGTGGGAAAGTTTACCACTGGTGTGGATGGATGACAAGCGCAAGAACACGAGTACTCCCGGCGTCTCTGTCTTTAGCCCCGTCTCGTTTCCGGAGGATTTGTGTCAGAAGTAATTATTTGTTCTTTGGGTAATTGTTTGCCAGAGTAATGTGACGTGTAAACTACAATGTCTCGCATCACACGGCTGCCCGCGGGAGGTGTGTAGACCGCGGTAATTAAATACACCAGGTGGGCTGTGCTGATTGACATTCAAAAGGTACTTACACGCGCAAGACCAAGTATTTATTCCGTGATATCCTGCAACCTGCTTTATTGACTATGTGCAAGTGTCTGTTTTATATGTTTTAAGTACACACACACACACACACACACACACACACACACACACACACACACCTATGTGTGGTATAGTCAGGAGGCCAGACACAGTATGAATCAGACGTGGTTAAAACCAACCATGTGTTTACTGTGTGACGTGTTGATAATTAGAGTTTGTCGTCATCAAACATATTATATACACCAAGATAAATTACAAGACTATAAATATTTGGTAAACATGAAAGAATCTTAACACGAGATACATCAGTTATGAACTACAAGTAGCTAGAGTCTCAAAGGCAGGTGTGTTCAGGTCTCTCCTCGCAGGTGAATTAATATTACCAACGTTAGTTTTTCCCCCTCGACACATGTACATCACAAGCAGGTATGTATATATATATATATATATATATATATATATATATATATATATATATATATATATATATATATATATATATATATATATATATATATATATATATATTACAGTCACTTATGCTCATCACAGCCACTCTTGCTCACCCGAGGACTCGAGTGTAAACATCTTACAGGATTTATTGTGCCGTGGAAACTCGTGTACACTCATGGATGGTTTACCGTATACTGTGCGTGTATAGGTAGACGAAAGGTATAACTCTAATTAACCTGTACACAGGATAGAAAATTGGGCAAAACCGGCCAGAGGATTAATTGGGAGGAAACGGTCGTGTTAAGTACGCGTAATAGATATAGATTATGGAGAAATATTAATAATTTGGGTGACGGTAGTAATATTTCGCGCTCCTCAGAACTAATGATGGTGCAGTTTTTTGCTTTTTCTCTCTCTCACTGCTGAGTACGTTCATTGATGTGTATGAATAAACACACACACACACACACACACACACACACACACACACACACGGTACGTTAGCAACTGTAATCCGGTTAAAAAAATAAAATATAAATCTGTTAACGAGATCTTACCTTAACTAATGATCCTAAAAATAAATATTTAGTTTATTCTACTCACGTAACTCCACCTGACCCACCTGACCCATTAGGTAGTCCCGGTGTGCTCACCTGTATGGTATAGGTGAGTGGGGAGTCACATGAAGATTAACCCTCTCGGCTTATTCCACCCGATGAGTAACCAACCTTTTACTAACCTAAGCTAATCCATCAAGACTGCGTTACGGTGGCTAATCTGCAGGTGATCAGACTTAGGGTATAAACACTTACTCAAGTACAGGAAAGTTAGTATATTTATAGGTGTAATATATGTTTATTTCGTGACATATACGCATGTATGAAAATATATACACATGATTACGTGCATCACACACACACACACATGTATGTATTCAAGAGCCAACACTCAGTAAGTTACTGCAACAAACACAGGTGTGAGTGATCCTTAGTGTCGACCGTTCTTCCTCTACACAAAAATGCACTACTTTATACCTTTCTAGAGCATTGCATGTGTAGATGAACGACTCTTGAGGCCTATTGAAGCTCTCTCTCTCTCTCTCTCTCTCTCTCTCTCTCTCTCTCTCTCTCTCTCTCATATAAAGTACTGTACATGTCATTATCTGATAAATTTGATATGATGTATAAACACGTGACGAAAAATAAACATAGGGCTGACTGTTATAACTCGAAGATGTGATCGTCACTTGTTTCTCCTCCTTCTTTATATTCCCTTATACTGCATTATATTCCCATTACAATAAGTTTTAAAGAATCTAATAATTTTTGGGGTAAGACTTTCCTTTAACTTTTTTATTAACACTTATTTCTATATATTTTCTTAATATTTTTTTTCTGATTGCTCCTGATTGTTCACAGTAACACATTATCGTTACGTTAACTATCAAAATCCCGCCAGATTTTTTCTATGTAAACTTAACAGATTTCTCAATATTAAGTCAACAAAACAGTCAACTTTGTGACTTAGAAAAAAGAGAAAAAACGTTTTATTATTTATTTGTTTATGTGATAAATGGGCATTGCGTTCATTGTTTTATTTACTTACCATAATTATTTAATCTAACATTGGACAAAATACCTCTTTATGCCAGAAATATATTCATTAAAATTATGTAAAAAATATGTTTTCTCCCTTAATTTTGTTCACTGTTACAATTTTTTTTATCAGCGATTGTTTATTTACTGATATACTGATGTATATATATATTATAAGTGTGTGTGTGTGTGTGTGTGTGTGTGTGATTATTGAAAAACATCTGTGTTCCTATAACAGACAAGTTACTAGAAGTAAACATTACATATACATGTACACAGACTGTTGGCGGCCGCTCATGACACAGTCAGGGAGCCGACCGCTGCGCCGCTATTGGCACCTCACACAACACACCTCAGGGGAAATATTCCTTCCTCACGGAATATATTACACACACACAAAAAAATAACATTCAAAATGGCATCGAAATTCTACTGGAATTATATCGCAAGTAGATAATCTTTTTGGTTCTCACTTGAGAGGAAAAAAAGAAACGTACGAGTGTTGTATATTCTGGAGCCCGGACTCCCCCGTCAGGTTTCAGCGCTGCCACAGATCACACCTGAGCTGGAGACTGAGTGAGGTGTTGATTAGTATTCAGGTAATAAACCAAAGAACCACCATTTAGGACTCTTCCCAAGGCCTCATAGATATGCCAGGAGTATACCAGAACCACCTATCATAACCCTGAATGACTACTAAAGATACAATCATTGTCTGGGAGCGCTGTGCTTGTGTCCATATAAGCAGAACATGAACACTGCGCTACCAGCTAATAATTGTATCTCGCGCAGTCATCCGGGGTTCTGATAGGCGGTGCTTTGATACTCCCTGGCTTATCTACGAGATCCAGAACGTCCTTATATTCTCATGTTATAAGATCGAAATATGAATTACAAAAATACTGCTTGGCGTCTTTTTGCTAACTGGTGATAGTGTGAGTGATGCGATGACGTGGTTGAGTGGGAGTAAAATTTAGGATCAAATATGAGGAATATTAACATAACTTCAAGTATAGATTCCAGATATCATGTTATTTATAGGTATAAAATATCCAGTACTTTATACCTGCACAAGATTTATATTTTCCTGGATGATATCATAGATACCATGATATCTATTAGTTACAGAGTTATATCAAGCAATCTCAGAACTGTAATTCAGGTATATATTTTCAATTTATATTTGTATTGCTTCAGGTTATTATTATTATTATTATTATTATTATTATTATTATTATTATTATTATTATTATTATTATTATTATTATTATTATTATTATTATTTACATGAACCTTTAAAATACAGATAGTATCTTAAAACTCGTTAGGGATTAAACATGGATAATCAGTCTTTTTTGTTCATGAGGTAGGGCACGAACTCGGATTAGGCAACATCGTTCATTTAAACAATATGAAAACAGTTGATAGAATGTTATTTTTTATTCTTATTCAAGGATGGAGATAGTTTTCTTCTTCTTCTTGAATACAATTAACAATTAGTCGTCACTTATTCAATCCACAGGTTGTTTTTTATTTTGGTTTCTTTTGGGATATTCCTGGTGTGTGTGTGTGTGTGTGTGTGTGTGTGTGTGTGTGTGTGTGTGTGGCATTACCAAATACCCTCATACCTGCGGGGTACCGAAGGGCAGTCTTGAGGTCCAATTATCTTTTTACTTTGATTGTTGAAAAAAAAAGAAGGAAATACAAATGTTGTAGGTGTATAAATTGGTAATAGGGGGTGGCGGTGTCATAAATAATAGGAATCCTCTTTGTTTGAACAAGAAATTACGGTCTTTGGGAGATGCAGCTGATGATGACACGTCTGTACTGGACTTAAGTAAACAGACGGCGTTGGGCACCTGTATCTTTGTCCTACCTGGGTAAGGTAATGTGTGTAGAGTATTGTTATTTATACCTGTATTAGATAGTGTTTATAGAGTATTGTTATCTATACCTGTATAATATAATGTGCATAGAGTATCATTATTTCATCTGTATATGATAATATGGACTGAGGATCATTATCTTAATTGTATCCGCTGCCTCTGTAATATATGTTATTATATTGTTGTATTAAACCTGAAAAATCATTTTAAACCCGGCTAGTAACTACCACTTCTACACACGTACAGGAACCACTTAATGTAATATTGTAATCTTGATTTATGGATCACAATCCATCAACATTTTCCTCATAGTATTTACTCACTTTAAATCACATGGACAAAAAGTATAAAATTCCGTATTGTTGAACTTGTGAAATAATTAAAGCTGCTTAAGACCCATATAAGATTTTACATTTATTTTTTCTCAAAAGTTTTTGTTTTCATCAAAATATTCTAATTAATAATGTTAGATAAAGTTAATGAAGGTTAATTATTCGGGACGAGTCATTCATTAATAATAAAAGAAAAATGATAGATGAGTCTTCAGTTTGTTATTCGAGATGAGAGTCTGTGAGTGAGGTTTACCTGTCGTCTCTTATGAGTATTAATTGTTGACGACTTCTGTAAGAATTAACCGTAGTTATTAAAGTGGAGTGATGTATTATACTGTGACGTCAATATCATCAACGCTGGTTAGGTTAGGTTAGGTTAGGTTAGGCATTTTGTTGATATACATTGTTTGGTTATCTGAAAAGTTTCGCGTGTTTGTGTAAAACTGTATTTTTTCTCTAGACTTTAATGTGTACTTAATAATTTTATTGTTGTTTAAAGCATTTTTTATTTAGTATTAGACTGTAGTTATGTGTAATGATTCATATTTAATGCTTATAATTCTTACTATTATTATTATTATTATTATTATTATTATTATTATTATTATTATTATTATTATTATTATTATTATAAATTACCAAAGAGTTACATAATATGAGAACTTAATTTTATCAACACTTAGTTCCACGAATTTCGTTTAGTAACTTCAGTGTGTGGCCGTGCAGGTGTCCCTGGCACACCTGCACGGTTTTTACTCTCCAGGGGTGTGTGGCTGGTGTGTTCCTCGATGACGTGGAATATTGAGTGGGTGTTTGAGTGTATGAGTGAGTGTTTGAATGTTGGAATCTGTTTGAGTGGGTGTTTAAGTGTTTAGATGAGTGTTTGGATGTTTGAGTGAGTGTTTGGGTGTATGAGTGAGTGTTTGGATGTTTGAGTGAATGTTTGAGTGTATGAGTGAATGTTTGAGTGTATGAGTGAGTGTTTGGAAGGTTTGAGTCTGTGTTTGAGTGGGTCTTTAGTGTTTGCGTCTGTGTTTGAGTTGGTATTTGGGTGTCTGAGTGCTTGAGATGGTGTTTGAGTCTGTGTTTGAGTGTTTGATCGAGTGTTTGATTGAGTGTTTGAATGAGTGCTTGAGATGGTGTTTGGGTAAGTGTTTGAGTGTTTGATCGAGTGTTTGAGTGAGTGTTCGAATGAGTGCTTGAGTAAGTGTTTGGGTGAGCGCTGTGGTCTTACTCCAGCACAGTAACACCCACCAGACACTAAGAAATAATCAGTGTACACAGAGATGGTCCACTAGGCTCGGGTCATACCTTTACCTTTTAACTGACGGCTCTATCAGGCACAGTAATAGCGGCAGTAAGATATTTTTTTTTTTTTATATTCACAATTTTGGCTATTTTAAAGACAACTTCTATTGGCGTTAGGGAAATATTATTAATGATTTTCTTATAACTCATTAAAGAAAAAAAAGTCATTTATCATAGTAAAATTATTATTATTAATCCCTGGTAATGACTCATCCGCCGTAATAAGCCCACGCTGTACAAATACAGTATTTTCGACCCATAATTATGAAATAATTAAGAACTGGTATAATATTCTACCTTAAATAAAATATACTTTTAGCTGTGCTGTTGGTCCAGTCAGTAACGCCGTATTTCTTGTGACGGTTGCTGTTAATATTGCAGTTTATGGTTACTCCCACCCTGTGTCTCCTCCTAGTAAGTATATGAGGCTCTTCCCACCCTGTGTATCCCATCTAGTCAGTCCTCCCACCCTGTGTCTTCGCCTAGTGAGTCCTCCCACCCTGTGTATCCCACCTAGTTAGTCCTCCCACCCTGTGTATCCCACCTAGTCAGTCCTACCACCCTGTGTTTCCCCTGGTAAGTTCTTCCCACCCTGTGTCTCCCCTAGTAAGTTCTTCCTACCTTGTGTCTCCCCCTAGTCAGTTCATGTCCTCCCTGGTGTCTCCCCCTGTAAGTTCCCACCCTGTGTCCCCCCTAGTAAGTTCTTCCTACCCTGTGTCTCCCCCTAGTCAGTATATGAGGCTCCCCCCATCCGTCTCTCCCCACACAGTCAGTACATGCATGTGTCCAGTCTATTCGTCTGACAATAAAAAATCACTCCATCGACCTGTGGCACCGTCTTGTTCCCAGGTACTTAATTAACCTGGAAAAAGTCATTTGTGGCCCAGGTACGACTGTATTGAAGAGGATTTATTATTCATCATTCATGAAGAATATGTTTGTAGTATCATTAAGAACATAAATGAATAACAATTATACTGTTTACAGCTAAAGTTAGTCGTGTATTTCGGGGAAGTTGTGGCCTTTGTACTCAGCAACAGGATAAATGGAGAGTGTGTATCAGGTCCTATTCTCTCTCTCTCTCTTTGATTATTTTAAAATTCCTCTTTTTTTCTATAGATAAAGAACTTCTCACGTATATTGAGTAACTGTAACAAGTTTAGACCCCTTTACGCATTGAGTGTGTATATATATTGTTACGACCGTGTCGTATTTGTTCTATTTTTTTATATATAACAGCTCCCATGTTCCATATTGTTCCTGTAATGATGTGTTAAATTTACTATTATATATTCTAGTCACCTTACCCTGTGTTGTTAAGGTTTTAACTGTCATTATTTGTTCAAGCCCATCTTATTTCTTCATTTTGTATTGTAACCAGCATTCTTTGTTCTCTAACGACCATCTGCATCGTTAAACGACCCACCGGCGGGTCGCGTGGCGGGAGCCGACCTTATATATAGGACCCACCAACTGACTTGAGTCAGTTCAGTCCTCTTGTCATACAGTCCACATCCTTTGAGTGTCACTTGTTACTTAAACTTAATTTATTTGTGTTGTTCCTGTCGCCACCAATGTGGTATATCTATGTGAGTACCTATTTATGTCTCTGTTTGTGTCCATCAGTATTTGCTTAGTTGTATTCAAGTAATTCAGTGTTGTTTCACGTTAGTTAATTTCAGTGATAGTTTTTATATGTTTATGCAGTGTTAACGTAATCCAATGCTTTATTTTTAATCTTTTGATGTTTCGATGTTTTGTATCACTTGTCTTAAAAGTTTCGATGGTGAATCAGTTTGTTGTGACAGCCTACGAGGTTCTTTATTGTGTTAATATTTAATCAATTAAATTCTTAAAGGTTTACTTTATTTTTATTCTCTTTTAATTTACTTCACTTTTTGTTTGGTTACGCCTAGAACCTGGATATTTAAGTAAATTAAGAGACGGCGTAACACTATATATACATATAACCGTCCATATACACTCGGACTTCAACACACAAACAATACCTCACCCTGGACCTTTGCGTGTCAACAGGGATCGCTTATGTAAAATAAAACAAAGCTTAGGACAGCATTTAGTTGTCTTTGTGGTGCCGTGGTAGTGATGCATGTTTAGATTCCTCCAGTTTATGTTGTCTTTACCACGTGTCTCTTGGTCGCGTCTCCCTCGACATCTCATCAGAGGGAGACAATAACTCTACCAGGTGACCTTTTGTTGTGGTATTTCAATGTATTTCCCTTTACCTTCTGAGGAAATTAGATTTTTTTCCAAGAGTGTAATGTTAAAAAATAATGCATCTTGATCATTGACAGTGTCTCGGTATTCATTATTGTTTTGGTCTACGTGTTACTACTGTTGCGACTCGTTCGTGAAATATCGTCTAAATAAATTATTGTTTTTAATGTTCACTCGATGTTTTCTGGATGAATAAACATGGCCATAAACTGACGTCCTGTCCAGGTTTCCTTGAAGGTTTTTAATTTAAAACATGAGAGCCTTTGTCCACATCACGTTAAAATGATCAACAAAATGACACCTTAATGTTCACTTGACGCTTCCTGAATGTGTTAATGTCCTGTGTCAGCAAGTGGGCGTCAGGACACACGTTGCTGACGGCGCTGACGTTGGCGGGGGCGTTACATGTTTAATGTCATCGTTATCATAAAATTGGCCAACAATGATGTCAGTTTACGGCTCCGGTGGAAAGCAGCTGTTGACCCCCCGCTGTACCTGTCATTTCCTCGCAGCGTACCCTAGCGGCTTACCTGTTGGTGTACCCTCACGGCGTACCCTCATGGCATGCCCTCGTGGCATACCCTCACGGCGTACCCTAGCGGCTTACCCTGTTGGCGTACTGCTATGGCGTACCCTCATGGCGTGTCATGGTGGCGTACCCTAACGGTGCGCCCTGGCGGTGTAACCTCATGGTGTGCCCGAGCGGCGAACCTTCACGGAATACCTTGGCGATGTGCCCATGCGTCGTACTTTCATGTCGTCCCCTGGTGGCAGACCCTTGCTTCGTACTCTCACAGGAACACGGAGAACATCGTTTTTATAAAATTAATAAACTTTACTTCCGATAGCATTCTCACCTGTCCCGTCACTCCCGTGAGAGAGAGAGGGAGCAGGAAGGGGAACACACACACACACACACATATATATATATATATATATATATATATATATATATATATATATATATATATATATATATATATATATATATATATATATATATGTGTGTGTGTGTTTGTTACACTACATTATATAGGCATAATTCTATAGTTCCGTAACAGCAGTAACTTCAATGCATAATTTTTTACTTACGGCTGGCACAGACGACCATGTAGAAAGACATGCTAAGCATAAGAGAATAGTATCACACATAACTTAACCAAACTTAATTTTATGTAACCTTGCCTCACCTACTTTTTATATTTTATGAATCACAGGAATTTTTACCGTATACAAATCAATTTCCAGCAAGTTGTTGCAAAAAACAAAACGTAAAGCTAAACCTATTTGGCAAAAACGTCAGTTGCTGTTCAAGCAACTCATCCTTCTCCACCTCCCCTCCAGCATACACACACACACACACACACTTTGCTTCTTCTGTAAGTCGCTGTCTGTTCGGAAGTTGTAGTAAGACGCAACGCCATATTGTTGTTTTACGAAGTCTCTCAACTCTTGTTAAAACCCGTTACTGAACACCACAAGGAAGTCGTTGCTCTTAGTGTCCAGGGTTTTTATTGGTCTGTTATGGGGTAAGGTCGCACAGTACGTTGTTATATGAGAATACTTTGTCCGTATTATTCGTATTTATAATTTATTTTTCATTACTAATATTTTTGTGTTATAATTACTGGTACCCTAGAATTAATTTTATATTTATTTGAATTTTAACATTGTAATTACTGTTAATGTAAGTAGTGGTTATTACCTGGTCTCATTTGGAATTCACCTTACCTGTGATGGTTATTTACACCTGTGCTTGTCCTAGTTTTTTTTGAAGTGAAAATAAATTGTTACTATTACTATTATTTTTTTTTTATTATTGTGAATATTTGGTTTTGACATTTTATGGATGTTCTTATGTTCATTGTTATTAAACCTATTGTCATTGGTATAAAAAGTAATGATTAATTACCAATCTTCCTATAAAAGTAAACACGTCTCAAGCATGTATACGTTGTGTCCAGTGTATGATCTAACTCAGAGTACGAGCTTATAGTCGTTAGCTGTTGTAGTGCAGTAATAAATAATCACATGACTATTATAACTTCATCATCCCAACCCTGGTATAAGAACTAGAACTATTGAGTCAAGTGGGAAGTACACGTTTTCTTCACCTAGCGGGGAGTTAACCAGGGTAGTGTTCTGTTGCCTCATCTATACACTATGTCGTGTGTGGGTGGGTGTGGGTGTGTGTAGTAACTATAGATCATAGAAATGGTTGTGTAATACAGGGTGTTAAAAGAGTCCCTGTGCACCTGAAACAATTAACAATACATTTAGTTGCTCCTTGTTATACCTACATTGTTATATACAGTACTGTATATCTTGTTCTACTTACGATAAATCTTGGGAATGGTGTCCAGTTTCAACATTTGCTGTGACAATTTGCAATGTTTACTGTAAGTAGAACAGATAAACAACTATATTTTTAATTATTACAGGTGAACAGGTATTTTCAAACACACGGTTGATGACCCTGAAAGGAGCAAAATAATTATGTTGTAAAACGGTAACTTTTACTATTAATGTGTATATATGGTTTGTCTTTATTTAACTCGGTTAAGATTCACTTGTATATGAACAGTATAAGAGTACAAGTTGTCTCTTTTATCATGTATATTGCTATATAAATTACACATTACCTAGATGATTACGAACAAATCAATGCGTTATTAGATCCAATACTCTTATTATAAAATTCTCCTACCTTCTATAGTCGACAAAATATTACTCTTAGATCTTCCTCATCACCACTTGTCTTAAGGGTGTAAAGAGGAATTAATTAAAGGAATTAATACGTCTTTGTGGTTACTTACATCTGTGAGTCTTGGGAGCTTTTTTTTATTAATACCTTCAGTCAATGAGCCACAGGAGAGATTATAGAACCAAGGTTTATATTTTAATTCAGAGGAACAGGAAAAAAAATAAACATTCTCTCTGAGGATTGTGTTAAGACCGAGTGTGTCTGATGATACGTTTCTTAAATAAACTTGTGGTAAGGAATTTTTTATTAATCATCGTTACTATTAAACTTTTATACCATTTATCTTCAATTTATTCTGTAAAATATTATAACATATCAATTTTGTTTATTTTTTTCTCTGCTATTATATTATATGTTTTGTGATTTATATATTTACTGTTTCAACTTTGGTATATTATGTTGTATATCTTGTCATAATTATATTGTTTAATTATTCTGTGTTCCTTGTAACAGTATTTCTCTTTTCTGGTCCTGAGATTTAATTATTTTATGGATGTCTGTTTTCAATGAATATATTGTTTTCTGCTGAAGTCGGTATTATTATTATTATTATTATTATTATTATTATTATTATTATTATTATTATTATTATTATTATTATTATGTTCCACTAAATGTTGTTCTCGTGGTCTTTAGATAATTTAAATGGTTGGAGTGGTAGAAGCTGGTCATTAATTATAAATATTACAGAAGTCATAATTATATGCGTAATATTCAAAATTATTTTCATATGAGTTTAACCTTTGACCTTTCTACGACTATTTACTGTTGTTTTGGTGGTGTATATAATTATGTACATCAGCAAACATTAAACACTCCCTCGTGCTGAAACATTATTGCAAATTTTACCTCTGTTTCCCTTATACCAGATATTTAACATTCACTCGAGCATAAACATGAATGCATTCTTTACTCATGTTTGCTCCACAACAACACAAAACATTCACTCATGCTGAATCACTCAACACATAGAACACACTGCCTTAAATAGTCACCCCACTTATAGATGTTAAGAATGTTATTACTATGATAATATAGGGCATGAGGCTGTGTAAAGCAATGGTTGGTGTATCCGGTCATTAGGGCAGATGACTGAGTGTTAGTGTTCATGGTAGCAGCTGTTGCTTATGTCATCACAGGTAAAAGAAGTTCTCGTCTATAAGTCACAGATGGATGATGGAAACCCGTGGGTCATTGAACTCCACAAGTGTATGCTGACAGTTTCTCTCTACCAAGAGTTTTTAAATGTTTTCAGGCTGGTTCAAACAAAGACAGAATTGTGAGTCTAGCAGTGAAGCTTCGAGTTAGTAATGAAAGGTGTCTTGGTGAGTCTAGCAGTGAAGCTTCGAGTTAGTAATGAAAGGTGTCTTGGTGAGTTTAGCAGTGAAGCTTCGAGTTAGTAATGAAAGGTGTCTTGGTGAGTTTAGCAGTGAAGCTTCGAGTTAGTAATGAAAGGTGTCTTGGTGAGTCTAGCAGTGAAGCTTCGAGTTAGTAATGAAAGGTGTCTTGGTGAGTTTAGCAGTGAAGCTTCGAGTTAGTAATGAAAGGTGTCTTGGTGAGTCTAGCAGTGAAGCTTCGAGTTAGTAATGAAAGGTGTCTTGGTGAGTCTAGCAGTGAAGCTTCGAGTTAGTAATGAAAGGTGTCTTGGTGAGTTTAGCAGTGAAGCTTCGAGTTAGTAATGAAAGGTCTAGCAGTGAAGCTTCGAGTTAGTAATGAAAGGTGTCTTGGTGAGTTTAGCAGTGAAGCTTCGAGTTAGTAATGAAAGGTGTCTTGGTGAGTCTAAAATTTGAGACATTTAGATATTAAGACAATTATTCCCCTTACACGATTATGTTCGTTTGTTGATATCATTTTTATCAGTATTCCTAGTTATTATTATTATTATTATTATTATTATTATTATTATTATTATTATGATGATGTTATGTTTTTTTTTATATGAAGGTGCCTTTTTATTGGTATCTCTTATCTTTATTTACTTTTAGTCTTATTTTTATAGCAGTGTGCTGTATGTATAGCAAATGAATAATCTACACATTTACCAGTTAATTACCAAGAGGAAGAATGATACATTCATCCCCGTTCGTATTTGCCATAATAATTAAAGGCTAAAATCTTCATCCCGCTTTTGCTTATTTTATTTTAATTTCAGTGTTTCTATGTTGCCTTGTCATTATGCTATATTAGTATAATTATTTTTCTTATTACGTCTAATTTCCGACTTTACAATCATGTGTTGCTTTTATATTTGTATTTTTTTACATATTTTATTTTCACGAGTACTGTATGATGAATTATATTAATTATTATTATTATTAATGCCATTATTATTCCATTATTATTATTAGTAGTAGTAGTAGTAGTCGTAGTAGTAGTAGTAGTAGTAGTAGTAGAACGACAGCACAGCCAAAGTGATAAGTTGCAGCAACTGATGCTGCAAGTACCAGAGAATTTGAAGGAAAAAAGTAGCTATAGCGCAGGAGGTGGGCGCCTCGAACTGGTTAACTACGTTACCGATAAGGGCAAATAAACAAGAATTTACAGATGCCTGTTGCCCTAAGGTACGGTATTTCCAGTATAAGGTTTGCCCTCCCAATGCGTGTGTGGTTCTTCCTATGACGTTGATCACGCCATGGAATGCAAGAAAGGGGCCTTCATATGCATGAGGCCTGACGAAGTAAGGGACCTCACTGCAAATATGTCGAAGGAAATATGTCATGATGTCAGGGTTGAACCGACCCTCCTTAATTTGGACAGTGAGAATTTCCAATATAGGACTTCAAACACATCCAACGAAGCCCGTGTTGATGTCAGTGCTCGAGGATTCTGGACGCGGGGACAGCGAGCCTTCTTCAACATCAGGATTTTTTATCCCATGGCCGCATGTCACCATAACTTAGCTCTCGATGCTGCACACAGGAGGAACGAGAACGACAAGATAAGGGCATATGGGGAGAGAATTCAGAACGTTGCTCAAGGCAGCTTCACTCTGCTGGTGTTCACAACCTCTGGTGGGATGGGACCAAGTGCAAGTTGCTTCTATGCCAGACTCGCGGAGGTGCTATCCGAACAGAAGCAGCAGCCCAGAAGTTATATTACAGCCTGGATGAGATGTCGACTGTCCTTCTCTCTGCTTAGGTCTGCTTTCCTCTGCCTCAGGGGAATGAGAGCATCGGCCTCAAAGCCGACAACAGTTGCAGATATTGACTACGAGGCAACAGTCACCGAATGCCTCATAGATCTGCGGCTCAACTAACTCAACACAGCCAGGGTAGCTACTGATGTATTAGGATAGTTAATTTTAAGGTAATAAAATGGCGGCGAAGGTGTGGCTATAGGGGAGGCTGGAGGCCACGTAGTAGTAGTAGTAGTAGTAGGTGTAGTAGTATTTTCATTATTATTATTATTAATTATTATTATTATTAATATCATTATTATTCCATTATTGTTATTATTGTTTTTATTATTATTATTAATATTATTATTATTCCATTATTATTATTATTATAAATATTATTATTATTATTATTATTATTATTATTATTATTATTATAAATATTATTATTATTATAAATATTATTATTATTATTATTATAAATATTATTATTATTATTATTATTATTATTATTATTATTATTATTATTATTTCAATACCTTAAGCCTGGGCTTGTTGTGCACAGTTAGTTATTAAGAATCATTAAGTACTGTACAGTGTTAGTTGATAATATGAACCAGTAGTGTTGTTATATCTATGGTTTGGCTCTTTCTTCCCATTACCTTCACGGCTCTAACTCTATGTCCTCTTCTCACTAGAGGTTTCTGTGCCCCTTGATGCAGTCTGTACACAAGATGGAGGGAACAAATATGATTGAGGAAATAAATAAATCATTAAGATAATAAATTAAATCACATGGTAAATGTAAAAAGTAGATGAGGTGTTGTAATTCTAAAGCTGGCGCCACATATGTTGACAACTGTGTTATCAACAATGTTGTGAAAATTACACTAAAATATTTGGGAACATTATCGCCAACAGAAATATGTCAAGTAAACTGACTGTTGCGAACTTTGTGATTAATCCACCTTTCTTTCCAACAACGTTGACATGTTGTTTCGAACATGGTAACGATAATGTTACCAACATCGATATGTTGGTGTGGTTCCACATTGAGAAATACTTATATCTATACAAATGTATTTCCTGTACAATATTATGATTACCGACTTGTCTTCTTCCCCCTCCCCCCTTCCCGGCTCCGCCCTCCCCCACTTACGCCTGGGTAACAGCCCGCGGGCAGTCAAGCGATATGGCGTCCCACAATGTGATTACCATTTTGTTGTCGGTGCGGGTGACGGCGACCGACGCTGTCCGCTGTGAAGCCAAGGAGCAATGTAGCCTTGTTGTCCTACCTGTCGCTATTATTATTATCAGTGTTGTTGTTATTATTATTATTTTTCTTTACTTTGAACTATTATTATTATTATGTTCTCGAAACTTAATGTCATACAAATCTTGTTTTAAGAAATTAATGACTTACTGCTTTACAAACATTCCAACAATATATTTATCTCATGAATAATGTAAAACTAACAGCTGGTTGGCGTATGTTAATATTGTTATTATTATCGTCTCTGTATCTGAGTTTTTCTGGTTAAATTAACTGTTTCAATTCAATTTAATTCAATTCAAGATGGGCTGGGTGTAGGGGGGTGGGGTATAGGGTGTGAGGGGGTAGGGTGAGGGGTTTGGGTGGGTGTAGGGGGTTTGGGGTGTAGGGGCGGGTGTAAGGGGTGAAGGGTATGGGGTGTAGAGGGTGAAAGGGTGGTGTGAGGGGGGCAGGAGGGACTTTAGACTCCAGCATCATCTTCAACTTATTATACCAATTTTATGTAAATAATGAGTACGAATCAACGTGGAATAATTAAATGATCTGAATAAGTGTGTTTAAGGCCTCAACTGAACACTTGTTAAAAATAAAAATATGGCAAATTAATGGATGAAGGAAGACAAAGATATTGACAAGGAGAATTGGAATATAATCTCAGCTCATTGGTAAATAAAATCCCATCTCACCGGGAAATTTAATGTCAGCTCACCGGTAATGTCCAAATAACAAAATTTTTCAAGGTAAATTTTGCACCTCCACGGGACCACAGGTGAAACAGGTGATGAGCGCCAATATAACGTCTTAATACCAACATAGAACCTTTACAAAATGAAACAAATATAATGATATAAAATTAAAACTTATATTTAAGGAAGCATATGCCAACCAGCTGTTAGTTTTACGTTATTCATGAGATAAATATAATGTTGGAATGTTTGTAAAGTAGTAAGTCATTAATTTCTTTAAACAAGATTTGTATGACATTAAGTTTCGCATCTGATAACATTACACCAAGCCTCTTCTCTCATCACTCTTGGCAAGTGAAAGTTGACCAACCTCACAGAGCACCGCAGAGCACCGTATAGTCCGAGTATTTAGTATAGTATAAGGACTCGACATGACTGCTAGGTAGTATAAGTAAATTTTATAATGTTTTCAGTATAGATATAAGTGTGTGTACAGTAGTTATTCTTTTAGTTCAGGTTACGATGTCAGATGAGCAACCTGGGACTTGATTACAATTTTCGTGATGCCATATGGCAGCAGGGTCTACCATTAGACAACACATTATGCTTCCAATATCCTCCCAGGCGGTAGTACCTCCCTGTTTGATGCTCTATACTCCAGACTCTATCTGTACTAACACTAGGCCTATATACCTACTGACGATGGATTAACACCTGCATAAACACGATTCACATCTTCGTCTAGTTTAATTTGTAAAATAAACAACATAATTTTTTTTTTAAGTAGGGATATTTCTTAAGGTCTGTTTTGTGATGTTATTAAGTTTTAGGAATTTATTGAACTTTATTTAGAATCGATGGTGTAATAATGTCCTCACATACAGAATGATGGGTATTTATTAGATTATCAGGCCCTATTAAAATTTTCCCCGAGCACTAGTTTACGTATCAGGCTATATTAAACAATCCCTCAGCATATTTTTACGCATTAGAATTTTATCAACTTCTGAAATAATTGATAACGGTATTACTAACAGCTGTACAGGTTGAGTGGATCTGTGTAATTCATTCTAATATTCTTAATGCGATGTAAATTATAATTCCTGTCGTCTCTACACTATCTGTGCCTTTTTCAGTTATTAATTTCTCTTCGGCTAAGGTTAGTTAAATTTTGAGTCGTTGGTTTTGATAGCTGCTTATTTTTAATTATGTATTACCTTTTTTGTGCTTACAGTCATTATCAAATGATTCTTGTTTACGTCTTGTCACAATTTTAGGTATAGATTATAACAAATAAAAAACAAAACAAATTTCCTTTGCTGATTTTGTATTCATTTTGTAGAGATCTTTTTTAGTTGATTCACCTCTTCCTGAGTAAAGGTGTTGAAAAATGTGGATCACCTGATTATTGGCTCCCTAGTTTATTTCACCTGAAGATTAATCTCCCTAATGTTACCTGGGTGGGGGAAGTTAGGTTAGGTTCAGATACGGTGGGTTAGGGCAAAGTTTAGTTAAGGTAGATTAGGATAGGATAGGTTAGGAATCCGGTCATTTCGCCCACACTTTGAAGTCGATTCTCCCACAAGTCAATTTACCAGCATTTAAATTTAATTCACCCACACTATCGAGTCGGTTCGCCCACACCTATTTTGTTACCTGTTTTATTTAGGTTCAGTACTGTATTAATGTAAAGAACTCAACTTCAATAAAGTTTTCGAAACTATGAAAATATCTTCTGTAGGTTTAGGAATTGTTAGTCCAGCGGATTTTGTCTGCAACATGAGTAGGCATATGATGACGAAACATACAAGCACCTGCGTAAATTGATGACCCTTCCGTTTCTGCCGGAGGGAGAAATAGTTCCTATGTTCGAACGTCTCCGGCGCCAAACCACCACAGCCTCACTACAAACTATGGTAGATTATATATCAAGAATATGGATCCACAGCTCCACATGGCCACCATCCAGCTGGAGTATTTTCAACAGGTCCGGACGTACCAATAATGACATTGAAGGTTGGCACAACCGACTGAATAAACGTGCTGCCGGAAGATGCCACCTTCAGTTTTATCTGCTTGTTAACCTTCTCCATAAAGAGGCCAGATTAACCTCGGTACATATAAGGCTGGTATCAGAAAAGAAGCTCCGAAGGATCCAGTGAAGAAAGTATAGGGAGTTACAGGTCAAAATATTCGCTCCTTAGGACGAATACTTGAGGAACGAGAGGTCAGCTTGCCAACTCCCGATAGCTTGCGCCCATCTCAATGGACCAGTCCACTCTATGTTACTTCAATGATTGACATTTATAACGTTTTAGTTTGTGTATTTTATATAGGTTTTTATATTTGAGAGTCACCGAATAAACAACCTGAGACCGAATTTGTATATATTACATTGTTATTTAGTACATAAATAGAACATGACAAAGTGTCGGCGAACTAACTTCAGGTGTGGCCGAATAAACTTTTAATGTTTGCAAATAAACTTTAAATGTGGGCGAATGGACTTATGGGCGAATTGACTTGTGGGCGAATTGACCGAAGGTTAAAGTGCGTTAGATTTGGTTTTGACAATTTGAGCTGGATAAGGTAATGTTAGATTAGGTTAAGTTAGCGTTAGAGTGATTAAACTTCAGGCGAAATAAGCTAGAGGGGGACAAATCTTCAGGTGATCAAAAAATATAGTGTTTCCCTAGTGGTTAAGAGCTGGTGAAAGCGGGAAGGAGGGTGTGAGTAAAGCGATGTGTGGAGGAGAGTAAGGCAATGATAATCTGATATTGAAGGAATGGGTGAAGAGAGGAATAACGGCAGGTAGAGAAGGGGAAGTGATGGGGTAAGAATGGAAGGTGATGAGGAAATAAGGGAAGATGATGAGGAAAATAAAGGGTGGTGATGGGGAAAGAAGGGGAAGTGATAGGGAAAGATGGGGAAAAAGAAGGGTAGATGATGGGTGAAAAACATGGGTAGGTGATAGGGAAAGTAAGGATTAGTGATGGGGAAGGGAGAGGAAGTGACAAGAAAAGAAGGGGAAGTGATGGAGAAAAGGGGGGGAAGTGATGGACGAAACTCAGTACAGGATAATGAACTAAAACCTGCTTTAATATGTCTCATTAATATTAGTCCTGACGCAGACTGGAGACAGGTGAGGTGTAGGTGAGACAACTGAAACTAGAGAGGTAATGGAGGGTTTGTTGAACTAATATAATAACTAATAAATTCTGGATCGTGAGAAATTATATTTTAGGAATAGATTTTGTAATGTATCCATAATACAGTAGTGAGGAGAGAAAGAAAATATTGGTTTATTATACAGTAGTGAGGCATAATTACTGAGGTGATCTAATGAGGTTGAATATTTAGATAAAGAAAATAAGCGATTGAAGTGGGAAAAAATTCTGATTCCGTGAGGGTTGGGAGGCCGCCATTTGGTGTATGTATAGGACACACACACACACACACACACACACACACACACACACACACACACACACACACGGAGTATTCTGAATAGCGATGAGAGTGATGAGAGAGAGAGAGAGATTACACAAAGACGTATTTTTAATGACTAAACAAACAGTGGACAGACAGAAACGTTAAACTTAGAGATATATTTCGCTTATATTTTTCACAAGTTATTATTTCGTGATTGAACTGACTTGGTGTACGTGAATAAAAGACATTATAGGCATTTAAGCACAGGAAATACTTTAGGACAACAACTTTGACATTAGAAGACAGAGCTACACACAAAATAAATAAAACTAAGATATTGATGTTGGGAGTAAGCTCAGTACACCTTGTTAATATCCTGTTTGATTGACGGAACGGAATTAACGGGTTGTTTTCCTCCTTGACAGGTGTGTAGGGTGATTAGTGCTGAAACTACGAAGAGCAGGTGTTAAGGGTACAAGTGACGCCAGAGCTACTTACGTCTTATGAGGAATGATTACTTGACAATAACACAGGTGAGCAATGTATGTTACTTTACCTGGCTGGAGGAGATCAAGTGTCGGGAAGATGGGGGTAAAAAGTGTTGAGGGTATACAGGTATTAATGGTAGTCAGTACAGGTGTTAACGGTAGTCAGTACAGGTGTTACTGGTATAAAGGTGTTTGTAATTATACACGATTTTACCAGTAATTTATGTGAGATGAGTAGGGTAGACTTCTATGCTAAATGGATCTAGTAACTTTTAGTTAGTATAAATGACTTGAAACAACTGAGAAAAATCTATGAGGAAACAATAATGCAATGAAGTTAGAGTTGTTTATCACATTATCTTTGAGGCTGAGAGTTGAAAGAAAATAATAAATAGTTAGATTAAAAAATAAAGGACATGGAGAAGGATATGATAAAGTGAACTAGGAAGAAATTTACGATGTTTGAGGAAGAGAAGAACGAGACGACTGACTGGTATCCTAGCTTAACATGAGGCAGCGAAGTGTAATACCACGAGACCTCTTATAGCTCGGCCCTCACTGCTGTAATGTTTGCTGTATTGTCTACAGTACGCACTCAAAGTCTATAGTCCTTGTAAGTCACCGATACACAATAACATCAGTATTTATTACTTTATTTTGAGCTCTGGATAAAGTAATGCTTGTCAGTGTCATTTGCTGTTACTAAGACAAGTGAGAAAGAGATGAACCTGAGTGTAGACAGGTGTAAATTACTTAAGTGATTCAGGTGTGATTGAATGAAGTAAGGTTGGTTGATGTGATTAACTTCGATTTAGTTATACTTGGATGATAATTATTTAAAAGAACGATATAATTTGCTTAATAATTATTTAAAACAGCTATAATATTTGACTGATAATTATTTAAAACAATATACTGATTTATTATATTTGTTTGATTAGGATTAAAATTATTATATTGGTTTATAAATATTCAGGTAACGATTATATTTGTTTGATTTTAATTAAATAACGATTAAACTCGGTTGATATATAATTGTTTAAAAACCATTATACTTGAATGTTGATTAAAAAAGCGATTATACTTGGTTAATAACTGGGAATAAATAGCTTCTTAAGTCAGGTAGAATAAAGTAGAATAAATGAAAAGGAAATAAATATGGACAAGAGATTAAATTATTTTCCCTTGAGAAAAGTTACCGACCAGTTTATGATAGAAGATTAGGTTACTTGAGTGAGATAATATTAAATGAGGTTATTTCACTTAAATTAGGTGAGGTTATTTAATCGGACAATCTTTTATAAACGACCTTAGTATTACCTGTTGTGCTTTGGAAAAAAATAAATAAGGTTTTACTGAAAAATTTGAAAGAATAAAAATTAATGAAAAATATTAATTGAATAGAGGTCGATCTTATTTTTATTGTACCTCATATGATTTTTTTTTAGGAATTTATAAAAAGAAACTTACAGAGAAATTCACGGGTTTTTTTTATAGTTGCAGGTAATTTGGGTTGGGTTGGGTTGGGTTGGGTTGGGTTGGGTTGGGTTGGGTTGGGTTGGGTTGGGTTAGGTTAGGTTAGGTAACGGTGATTAACTGTAGATGAATATAAATGTTTGTTAAGAGAAAAGAAGACTGTGAAAGAATTACAAAAATAAATATACATCGTTGTTCTGGTACTGAATTGGTTTTGCGAAGGGGATTGGATTGAATCTGGTTGGTCACTTTAGGATTCGATTCAGCTATTAGATTTATTGTTTGTGTAGAGGATTGGTTCAAAAAGACGTCTTGACCATCCTTGAGAGAGAGAGAGAGAGAGAGAGAGAGAGAGAGAGAGAGAGAGAGAGAGAGAGAGAGAGAGAGAGAGAGAGAGACTTCCTGCCAATTGGAGCCTCTTAATACTGATGCCAAGACCTTGAAGATTCATTACTATCGATAACACACCACAAGCAATCAGAATCTACTGCCCCCCCCCCCCCCTCTCTCTCTCTTGCCCGCCACGCCCTTCGCTCACTACCCCTTCCCCTCTCCCCCTCCTCGACAGCCATGTGTGGGTGGAGGGAGGACCAAGGGCAGACCTCGGGGAGGTGGGTGGTGTCAGGTGTCTCCTGCTGAAGTTGCCGCCCACCTTCCACGTTCTACCTGTGTGGCCTCCTGGGTTTTGTGGCCTTGTGGTTGTGGTCTCCTGGATGTTGTGGTATCTTAGATGTTGTGGCTTCCTGAGTGTTGTGGTCTCCTAAATGTTGTGCTCTTCTGGGTGCTGTCGTCCCCTAGATGATGTGATCTCCTGGGTATTGTGTGATTTTCTCTTTTGGGTTTTTTGTATATTTAAAAAGTGTCTCGTGGGATTTTGGTGGTGTATCATGAAAAGTCGCTCTCCATAACGTATAACCTGACCCGAGAAAAACGTAAATGTCATGTAAGAAAAAAATCTGTAAAAAAAACCCCGCTTTATATACGTCCTATGATTATAATTAAAAACCACCTCTGTAAAAGACCCCACACTTACACGTTCTGTGATTATATATTTTACAATTTAGGTTTTATTTTTACTTACTTTAGATTGTTGTTCAGGTGTTGATAACAGATGGGCGCGTGTGTTCCATTTTCCTTAGGTTAGGTCACGGATTGGGTCGTATCTAGCCTGCTAGTGGCTGAAGGACGTGTGACCTCTTTTCTAAGATCAGGTCAAATTTTTTAGGTCATAGTTCGCCTGTTAATGACTGGGGGACACGTGTGACCCATTTTCCTTATATACTGTTACACGCAGGATTAAGATCTCACGCTTCCTTCTTGGGCACCAGTTATGCTTAGTGCTTCACCTGGTACTGGATGCTAGGAAGTATACCCAGGCAACTAATCCCCGTAACTTGTGACGGGGGGGGGGGGTTTGGAAGTAAAACTGGTAGTCCTCCACCTTGTCTGCCGTGTATGCTTAAGGCGTTTGCTATCCAGGACAGACCCCCAACCTTGCCTGCCGTCTGCCGTGTAAGCGTGAGGTTTTCACTATCAAGGATAGACCCCAATCTTGCCTGCCGTCTGCCGTGTATGCTTGAGATCGTCACTATCAAGGAAAGATCACTCGTGTCACTGTCTTGTTCACCCACTTGTAATTTTCTCGCTGTTTACACCAGTTAACTCAGTGTCTGCGCCACATGTCTATCTTGTCTCCTTATACAAGAATAAAAGAAACCCTCGCTCGCCCGTCCACTAACCGTTCTCTCAGGTTACCAAACACCAACTAAATGACTTGTAGTTGTGCCTCTAACACAAGGCTGAGCTTGGTTCTTGTTGCCGCTGGATTCCTGAGAAACTTTTTTGTTTTCGATCGGGGATTATTGACAGAATTATAGACATCGAAGTATAATTCCATCGAAGAATTTTTCATAGATTCTTGCATATCATCAGTTACTTGAGATAATAATGTTAAACGGGAATTAATTTGTTTACAGTTTCCAGGAGACGTTATTGAAAGAACGTAGGAAACATTATCCGGCTGCATCAATACTTCAAACCGAAAAAAAAATCCTTTGGTCTCAACTGGCACGATGTTACCTGAGGGAGCACAAGTAACAGTTAGCCCAGGTAATGTTATCAACTAACCAACATGTCGAATTTTACGATCAAAAAATGCCAACGGAGCTTTCCTGGCGGGACTTGTACGAGTGCTGGTCCGCTGTGCACGCCTCCAGAACAACAGAATAAGTGAACAGTGACAAGATTACTCGTTACTGGTGCTAAAACTCCAACTTATTTAATGTTATCATTTTTTCACTTTGTGTTTAATGAACTAGTATTAGCTGAAAAATACAGAGCGCGGCCGACTAAATGTATACGTTGGTTGGGTGGAGTTGCGACGTTCTGCTTAATTTGTTCAGTATTATTAGGGAGCATCTGTTGCCGCGTAAGAGGAAATGTACATTTTATTTAATTATATAATATCACCAGAAAAACCACACTCACTGCTTACCGCTGTTTGAACTGGTCAGAATCCTTTACCAAGTCTTCCTCCACCCCGATTAATTAACTTTCTAGATGATACATATAATAGAAATACACACCATAATTACTTAAAGCTTTATTGATTTTTCTTATATATATATATACATGATAAAGAAAGTACCAAGTGAGAAAGAGAAAAAAAACGAACGCTTGTGGGAGGATGGCGGAGGGACAGCGTTCAACTATCAATTTTTGTATCAACTGGAGGATGCGGAAATTGCATAATTAAAGAGATATTTGTGAGACCGAGAATTTACATTTACCAACCAACCGGAACATTTCCTCCACTCCTGTCTTGACCTGACCATTATAGTGTAGCTCAGGTTAGTTAGTACAGGTAAACTTGTTAGTCAGGTATGTGTACCAGGTATACTTGTTAGTCAGGTATGTGTACCAGGTATACTTGTTAGTCAGGTATATGTACCAGGTATACTTGTTAGTCAGGTATGTGTACCAGGTATACTTGTTAGTCAGGTATATGTACCAGGTATACTTGTTAGTCAGGTATGTGTACCAGGTATACTTGTTAGTCAGGTATGCGTACCAGGTATACTTGTTAGTCAGGTATGTGTACCAGGTATACTTGTTATGAACAGACATGTGTATGATCATACTTGTAAAGACAGGTATATATTCGAGTTATACTTAAGACGGCTATGTGTTTGAGGCATAATTGTTAAGGTGATCGCTGTTTTCAGATGTTCGCTGTAGTAAGGTGATCTCTGCAGTATGGTGATCGCTGTAGTAAGGTGATCGCTGTAGGGAATACAAGGGATAAACGACTTTGAATTGACTTAAGGAATGACCAATAGGCCTTAGTCTATCGGTGGTTCGGTTAATTAATAAAAATAAAGCAGGAGAGACCACTAAGTTATTGTGACTTCCTGGTTTTGTAATTCGCAGTATGTGGTCATTTTTCAGTGGGGGAATGTTATACTATTGTTACCATAATAATAGTTTCCTGGGTGACACTATTAGCTGGCGAGTGACAATACCAGTAACTCAGTCACTCACAAACTCTCAGTGATTTAATAGATTCCATTTTTAAGTCGCTTGAAGGAAACTTGCAAAGAAAAAACTATTGTCACGCTTACATAATACAAGGGGTCGGGGTGTCAAGGGGGCTACGGTGACCAGTGACTTCCGCCATGACCCTCTTACCTGGCCCTGGTGTCACCCCGGGCATGAGTTTCATTTATTTATGTCACCAGTACTGTGTGTGAGGCTCAGTGTGTCACATCACCAATAACTCTGTGTCTGTGACCTTGACATACCTGGCCCCCATGTCTTGTGAGTCCACCGTCATTGTCCCTCAGCATCATGGTGGGAGATACGAACTGAATATTTTGACGCGTAAATATTTTAATTTGTATGTAATTTCTTGAAGTTTCTATGAAGGCATTTTTCTGGGTGTTAGATACTTCATAATATGTTTTAATAGAATACTTTGCCTTGTAAATGTTCTACAAATATGAAAAAATACGATAGAAATATATGTTTTGACGATAACAAAGTAAACTTTCAATATTTCATAATCTGCATGACCTGGCTCTTGGGGTCAAATGTCAATGTCTTAAAATCAAATGCCTCAGTGTCTTCTCCGAGTTCTTTAAGAAAAAAACCCCTCGAAAAACATCAGAATAGACGATGTAATTCTCATTCACATTGAAGATTGCTATCATTGGTCACCGATCAGGTCATGGCCTGGGTCGTGGGAGCGTCTCTGTGGTCTACTGATGAATATTTATTTGGTCTTGATTTTCCGGTTTGACTAACAATTGGTGAGAGCGGCCAGGGTGAGGGGCCATAAACGCACACAAGGTCGGGATGAAAGTTCTCATTTGTATCAAGTGAACTCCTCGACCAACAGTAAGGAGGTGTAGGAGGCAGAGTTTCTTGTACCTCCGCCCACGTTTAAACTTCTTTTTTCACAGATGATTCGGTACAACAGGTCAGAGACACACGATAAATGGCCGGTAAGTCTCCCAGTGACAACACCTGCTCTAGGGAGTTGTCACAGTGTGGTGTTTACTGTTGTCGAGGGTTTAGATGTCAACCCCCCTCTTGTTCAAAGATTACTGTCAGGTGGAACACTTTCGCTTTCACCAAGGATATTGAACAAGATTATGGATATTTGTAACAAAAGATGTCTATTTACTAGTATTTACATCCGGCATGAAGACAGTACAGAGCAACATCAACATATGTGGTATGGAAGTGCCGGATATGCCTTCGGAACAACTGTCGGGAGTGTAGACACAGGATGTCAAGCATGGGGTACTGTATATCAACACGACACAGGTGATAAATACGTGTTGATTATATGTAGAAGTCCGCGTGACTTATTGGGCTAATGAAATATATATGGGTCCTCGTGTTTCGAAGCCAGATTTGGTAAAACGTTACTCTGATCACCTAAGAGGCACGGGTAGTCCCCATTAGAGGTTCACGGCGCCATAAGCTCGTTGAACAGGCTTTGTGTGAAATATTACAGAGTCTAGGACTGCTTTTAGTGTCCTGGTGGCCCAGAGGTAACGTTCCCCGGTCACAGTCATAGGATCGTGGGTTCGAATCCTGGCGGGGTGAGGTGTTGATTATATGTAGAAGTCCGCTTGCCTTATTGGGCTAATGATATATATGTGTATATATATATATATATATATATATATATATATATATATATATATATATATATATATATATATATATATACTGCCACTCCGTCCTTATACTACCTTACCTTCCCTCATACTGCCTCTCCACCCTCATACTGCCTCCCCTCCTTCATACTGCCACTCCACCCTCTTACTGCCTCTCCTCTCCCTCATACTGCTTCTCCTCTCTCACACTGCCTCTCCTCCGTCATTCATTGTATATCTCCCTCACTCCCTTATCATGTCTCCCTCACTCTTTTATGTCTCTCCCTCATTCCCTTATATCTTTCTTTCACTCCCTTATCATGTCTCCCTTACTCTTTTATGTCTCTCCCTCATTCGCTTATATCTTTCTTTCACTCCCTTATCATGTCTCCCTCACTCCCTTATCATGTCTCCCTCGCTCCCTTATCGTATCTCTCCCTTACGCCCTTACCATATATGCTTATCTCCCTGACAACTTTTATATCGAGTAAATTTGTCCGGGTGTGTCCGCTGTAAGTGAGGAAGGCTATTCGCACTACCTGAAGATTAAACACCCTATGGCTATCCTATCATAACCTAATCTAACCCTTCAAATAGGGTTAGGGTATTTAAATCAGATTAAATATGGTAGAGTGACTAATCTTCATGTGATCCGACTTTATAATACAAATAGGTAGAGATAGTTGTGAAGGCAGACAGTGGCAGATGACCAAACACTGTTCACATAAAATGACTGCCAGAAGGAACTACAGGTTATTTAAAAACACTGTCAATAAATACATACCACCACCTGTGCCGTGCCACCTGGCCTGAAGTTCACAAGTATGTATGTACGTATATTATTTTTTTTACATACGAAGATAAATTAACTCACCCGTCACTGATTTACATTTACCTGGTGCTAAAAATTGTTCTAAAATCCTTGAAAGTTTTTTTTTTTCTAATTCGTCATCAGCTACGACTAAAACAAATTACATTCACGCGTTCATGATTCAACGACCGTGTACCCTTGACCTTTGACCTTTACATGTAGCCAAAATAGTATACGGTTATGGTAGTTCGGTATCAAGTTGTTAATGTTCCTAGTTGGTGGAGTGTATAGTTTTGTTCCACCGAGAGACGACGATACTAAGGTTCTCTCGCTCTCTGCCAGCTTGGCGTGAAGAAGACCCACCTCGAGGCCTTCCCTGAACTCAAAAGTCAACAAACCCCGTTCTCAGTGTCTACAGTATATAAAGGTTATGGCCCATAGGTTGTGAGTCTATCTAGGGCACCAGTCTCATGTCTGTATGTGTTCGATATTATTCAAATTTAGGTAAACAAGCTGCTGGGCAATTACTTTTTAGCGAGTCGTCGTCATCGGGGAGTCAAGCCAGCTACTGTGAGATGCACCTTAACCAGCGTTAGTCTTTTGTTTTGGCGATACAGTTAAGTAGGAGGAAACATTGAGGTGGTGGTGGATACTGGATAGTGTGCGCCCATGACAGTGTTTCCAGGTTAATTCCCGTATAAGCTGTTCCTCCCGCCAACAAATTGAGACATATATCTGGCTGATCACCGTAACAGACAAACCATATGTCATAGAACCTGCAGCCAAATTACTTGTTAATTTCGCAGCTAACTCTCTATCTCTCTCCCTCTTTTTTTTTCGTTTCGTTCTCGGCGATTTGTAGCAGGTTGTTTTGTCTTAACACGTACCCCGCCTGGGGCCACATGTTAAACGTCCCCCCGAAAGCACAAGCACTCGGCCGAATCGTCCTGACGCCGCTCACATAACAACCCAAAATATCCCATTCGGCGGAGTTTCCAGCCCAGTAAAGGTAGGCATTATATCGTCAACACGGCAATAGAGGCGAATCACAAGTTGCGGGCCATTCAGTGGTTGACATAAGTGGTCCCTCTTGAGTTGTGGTAATGCCGGGCTAACTAGGAAAACCTCGCTGAAAAATCACGAGACTTCCTCGATTCTTTCTTTCTACCTGCCACTTACCTGCCATTTTACCTGCAGCTTACCTGAGATATGATCTTTATTATTTTATTGTTGTGTACAGCCTCGATAAACTGGGACTCCGCACTTCACCTCTTTCGGATAATGAGACAAATCGGGTAAACGGTGGCAACCGCCGAGCCTCCCTCCCGACCGTCGTTTTCTGTAGTGGAGGCACTCCTGTCATCACGTGTTTCCGGTTTTTTGTGTTTGTATACCACTTTTAGGATCACATTCTCCATTTTAGCAAATGTAATGGAAATTATGTAGGACAGACTGGGAAGGCATTACAAATCAGAATTAAACAGAATAAGTACAAATTAGAACAACATCTGAAAGCAGTGCACTGTTCGTTCATGTTAGGAACAATAATCTTCCCATAGATTGGGAAAACAGCTTAGAAGTGTATAAATCATCATGTGTCACAGAAAGACTTCTGGTTGAAGCAAGTTTGATTAGAGAATTGATTTCTATAAGCCTTAGTGATGATCAATACAAAACTGAAAATATGTTACACAAATTTATTTGTCAGTGGCCCAAAGTTAAAAATGCTTTGAAAGCATTCGAGGTAGATGTAGTATAGATGATTAGTGGGTCTCATATTTTTTACCTGAATTAACATGACTAGTTAGCCTCCTTTTCTTTTAAGTTCCTCTTATGTTTGCGGCGGAGTTGGTGTGTGGATAAGTGGATGTCTTGTTTTTGACCTGAACTCATGTTTTGTAAGGTCACCCTGTGTACATAAGCCTCTCTCAGTCTTTGTAATTCAGTTGCCTCTGAAGATGGCTTGAATAAAGACAAAAGCTAAGGTGCTCCATTGTTTCCCAACAATATTACCAATATTACCCGTCATTAATGTTATCGAGGAAGTTATATTAACAGCCCATGAATACATGTCTCTGGTTTTGAAGTGTAAGTTAAAGAGAATGGTGGGGACTCCGGCAAGCTGAAGACGTGTGTCAGTAGTGCAGTTTATCAATGGATTTGGCCATGACGGAGTACCGAGAGACAAAGGAGGTAAAATAATTTATGGTACGATGTGAGGAATGAACTGCTTGTATCAGACTGTGAAAGACGATGCAAATAAATGTGCGAATAACCTTTGGATATCTTTAAGTGGTGAGCTTAGTTGTGGAACGATGCAGTGCGTGTTGTACTGGATAAACATTGGTAAGCTCATTTACTTGAAGTATTTGTTTCGTAAAAAAAAGAAGACTAACACTCCTGATGCTTTTGGAAGAACCCAGAGGTCTCTCAGTTTGCGTTAGTTGATCGTCAGGGGCTTAAGAGGATTCCTTCTGATCCTCTTTCTCCCTCAGTGTATATTTGCCAACAACGTGTGTGTGTGTGTTTCTCTGTCTCTACCCACCAGTGACTTTACTTTAAACCTGACACGGAATAATTCCACGTTGTAGGTGTTATATTATCAAGTTCAGAGGTCAATATCGTATTGTCATTAAGTATGCCGCCAGGTCATAGGATGTGTTACTTGGTATCTGAAGCAGCTCTGGTTGGGACATTACCCTACTCAAGCGTTGTCTGGCTCTAATAAGTGGACCATTAAAGAGATTATCTCCAAATACGTGGTAAGATTTTTCTCTGGTGCCTCGAATTGCACCTGTTATACATGACGTATTATGAACTTCCTTCTAGAACCTGACTCTTTACATCTTATTTTCATATATTGTTACTTGATAATTGATGCTTTCTCAAGCTCTACTGATGACGGTGTTTCCTGGGAGTGAGTTGTCAGTCATCCAGGTTAATTTATATGCCCGTGTACCTGATCTTCCTTCATGCCGCCTTGTTGTGGGATGCAAGGATGGGGTCCCTGTGTTCTTGATATAATTATTTAGTTCTGCTCTGAATAATGTTCCTTAGGGCAGAATAGTTCAGGAGAAATTATATATAGATCTTCACGTGTGTGTGTGTGTGTGGTCCAAAGCAGGTGTGGAGAACTCTTAAGACACATGACCCATAACGTCTTCTGGGACACAGTATAACGCTCACCAGATATTTACACTATCTTACCTCTCTAAGCAATAAGAACATAAGAATGGGGGAAACTGCAGCGGGCCTATTGGCCCATATTGGGCAGTCCCGTTTACACCCAACCCCAAACACTCATATATCCATCCAGCTTATATTTGAAGCTATTCAGCGTGTTCGAGTTAATGATGATGTTTGGTAACTTATTCCACTCATCCACTACTCTATTTCCAAAACAAAGTTTACCTATTTCGCGCCTAAATCGAAATTCGTGTAATTCAAAACCGTTGCAACGAGTTTGCTCCTGGTTGGATAGTTTGAATACCTTTGTTATCTCACCTTTGTTTATCCCTGGCTTCCATTTATACACCTTGATTATATCGCCCCTCACTCTACGTCTCTTGAGTGAGTGCAAATTAAAATGCTTTAACCTGTCTCTGTACTCAAGGTTTCTAATGCCTGGGATTAGTTTTGTCATTCTCCTCCGAATTCTTTCTAGGCATTCTATATCCATTCTGTAGTACGGTGACCAGAACTGAACCGCGTAATCCAAGTGAGGTCTCACAAGCCCAAGATATTGTTTAGGAAACCTCGCTAGTCTTGTAGCTAACACTCATTTGTATGAACCCAAGTACTTTGTTAGCCTTGTTTCGGGAAAATACAAATTGTTGTCTTGGTTCAAGATTTCTACAGTACTTTATCATTACTCCTAAATCTTTCTCAGAGTCGGATTTCTCTATAACAACGTTATTCATCTAATATCTGGCTTCTCTGTTCACATTTCGTAGACTAAGTACTTTACATTTGTCCACATTAAATTCCATATCCCATTTTTCAGACGATTGCGAAAAATGTGTTTAGATCTTCCTGTAGTTTTGCTGAGTCCTCGTCAGATTTAATTACACACCCTATTTCGTCGGCAAATTTACTTATGTTGCTGTCTATGCCTATTATCTATGTCGCTTATGTATATAATAAATAGTAATGGTCCAAATACTGAGCCTTGGGGTACTCCACTCGTGACGTTACCCCAATCGGATTTAGTGCCGTTAATGCTTACTCGATGTTTCCTGTCCTGTAACCATGCTCTAATCAATTTTAGAACATCTCCTTTAATTCGATGAGCCTCCACTTTTCGTATTAGTCTTTCGTGGGGGGACTCTGTTGAAGGCTTTACTAAAGTCAAGGTATACCACTTCATAATCGTGCCCCGCCATCCATTGATTCGAAAACAATTGAAAAGAAAGTTAATAGATTTGTCAGACATGAACGCCCACCTGTGAAGCCATGTTGGGAATCATTGATCAACTTGTGCTTTTCCAGGTGATTTCAAATAGAGTTTGAAAGTATTGCTTCCAGCAATTTGCCTCCAATTGATGTTAAGCTGATTGGATAGTACTGTAGTTAACTATAAACTAAGATATTGACTTACACAACCGTTCACAAGTTATTTATCTTTCTTGTGGTTAGGGCAAGATGGAGCAGTATAAACATGAGGTGAAGTTGGATATATAAACACTATGGGGTGAGCGCCGTAGATGAGCCGTAGTTAGACATGTAAACACTCGGGTGAAAAGTGGGGCGCCTTAGATAAGATGTAGTTGGACATGCAAACACTGTAAGGTGAAACGTGGAGGGCCGTAGATGAGCCGTAGTTGGACGTGTAAACACTAAAGTGTGACGTGAGGCGCCGTAGATGAGCCGTAGTGAGGTGAAGGTAAGCGAGCCTGTAGTGACTTGCAGACGACCCAGCAGGATGGACCAGCAGCTGCTCCTGGGGTGAGGCAGTGTCTACACCTGAACCTGTATCGTGTGGTGGCCTGTATCGACGTCCTGTACCAGAGTAGCCAATATTACCTCCTGTACCAGTCAGAGTAGCCAATATTACCTCCTGTACCAGAGTAGCCAATATTACCTCCTGTACCAGTCAGAGTAGCCAATATTACCTCCTGTACCAGTCAGAGAAGCCAATATTACCTCCTGTACCAGTCAGAGTAGCCAACATTACAGTATATCCTGTAATGTGCGCAATGGAGGGGGACTTAATATCTTTTTACTCAGATTTTTCTTTGCATTATAGAGTTTTTTTTATTGTTATTAATCTGACAATTTATAAGAAAAAATCAACGTTCAACAGTTATCAATGGAACACGTATATGACTCACAAGTAGAGGCCAAATGTTGACAAACTGAGAGGTAATATTGCTTTGCTTCTTTGATTGGTGCAGTGTTTAACAATGTCTTAGAATTAGCATCTAAAATCTTCCCAGACAAGTACAAAGTGATTGACAAAAAACCTGGCCAAATACAATACAGGGTCAATAATGAAATAGTTGCCAACACCTACTTTATTCAGTCTTATATAGGGAGATAGAGGGGAAAATTTTAATTCATTTATTCTATAGTGTTTCTGTTGCAAATATATAGTTTTGAGATATTTTCATTCCTTATAATTTAATTACTAGGCCAATCAGGGTGCGTGTCGATGTGACGTGATACTCGTGTGATGCGCTTAATTCTTCATTGGCCAAGTCTCGATGAGTAGGCAGTTGGACGATGGCGACTTTGTGTTAAGTTTTACTTTTGCTGACTGGCGCGTTTTTCGGAACGTTTTGGAGAACGAAGCTGCAGCCGTTGACATCTTTAGGGCTCACGGTGTTCTCGTTTCGTCAGTAAAGTGTCCGAAAAATGATTGCGAGTGTCAGTACCGTGTAGATCATTATACGTGGTACTGTGGTGAGAGACGGACACTGACGAAGACACAAGAGATCTGGTCAGTGTAGATTATCTCCTGCATATCTTAATTAAGGTAAGTCTAAGGGAGTCTAGGAGATAGGACAATTATTTCTCGTTTCTCTGGTTTGGTTAGGATTGGTTTCGCCATTTTTTTACCATCCCATTTTAGTAATATTTCCATAACGGGTCATTTCTGACGGCAATGAAAGTCATATTCGCATATAACAAGATGAATTACACTATATAAACCTACATTCAATATAAGTTGGGTGCTGGCAACTACTAAATATTTACCCAATACAGTAGTTAGTCATTGGCCGGCAGGTTCCAAATCTATTACAAGGAATGTAAGATTACGATACTGGTAATTTTTTACACTACAATAGTGAGGTAAGCCAAATATATATAGTCTAAATATCAAGTAACGAGGCACAGCAAGTTATTCTGAAGTTATTGTATCTACTGACTAAAAAAATTGTCTTGATTTAAGGGATGTCTCAGAAATATGTATATACATTGCCTTGCAGATTCTCTTGGAGATAATGTAAATTATGTGAATGCTTTTATTAAAACAGCAACATTGTCCTCACTTGTTGCTGTGCGAGTCCCCTTATAAGTGAGGACAATGTTGCTGTTGTAATAAAAGCATTCACGCGGTTTCCACGAAAATTCTGTAAGGCGAGTGTGTAGACGTTTTTTTTATCTGAGACATCCTGTATATTTAGGCATTGTAAGTAACAGCACTTATATAATCTTAGATTATACACCAGACAACTCTTTGAATTAAATATTGTTTTTTACATTGATTACTGAGAATATCTTTTTTGCTTTCATTACTGAGAATATCTTTTTTGCTTTCATTACTGAGAGTATCTTTTTTACATTGATTACTGAGAGTATCTTTTTTACATTGATTACTGAGAGTATCTTTTTTACATTGATTACTGAGAGTATCTTGTTTGTGTTGATTACTATGAGTAAATTTGTTGCGTTGATTACGGATATAGTTTATACCAAACTGCTCTCAGAATCAAAGAAAGGTATTGTTAATGTTGTTTACTGAGGGCCAAGTAGACATGGACACATGAACACAAGAGTGAGACCAGAGAGCAACACCTATCATCAATACGAGTTCTAAGGAGTCGGTCGTCGGTTACCACTTGTTCTCATTATGAAACATTTGGAAGATATTTCCAATCACGTGAATATTAAATTTTGTAAACCAAGGACAAATTCGTAATTACGTAATAAATTTCATAAATCAAGTCACTATTAGAAGACAAAGTTTCTTCCTTTTAACTCGTCCTTCCATTCCTGTGAGTACAAATGATGGCTCTTATTTTCCTTGTGCTTACTTGCTTGATGCTGTTGTTATCATCCCTGTGTGAATATATCTTCAGAAATATAAGATCTCCTTCAGGTGGTGATGATGATGATGTACTCGACTTCTGTTCAGTCCACCTTCGTCAGTGTTGTGTGGAGTCGCTCTCTCTCTCGCTCGCACTCATGGAGACCATCCCGGCGACCTCAGTAATGAAGCCAAATGAGATGGAAATTGACTGTGAGCGGAAAGGTAAAAGAGGGATGGAAAGCAGGTTGTTGGCGCAGTGTTACAAGCTGGTTGTGAGAGGAAAGGTGAATTAGTAATGCAAGGGATGTTTGCTGAGGAGGAGGAAGAGGTGGATTAGGGGGCGACGGAAGAAGGGGAGGAGGAGGAGGAGGAGTGGTAGATTAGGAGACGACGGAAGAAGGGAAGGAGGAGGAGGTGGTGGATTAGGAGACGACTGGGGTGACGACGGAGGTGGTGGAAGGTAAAAGAGGGATGGAAGAGCAGGTGGTGGATTGGACGACAGGTGGTGGATTACTGACGGAAGAAGGAGGAGGAGGAGGTGGTGGATTAGGTGAGAGGAAAGACGTGAATTTGGAGACGACGGAAGAAGGGGAGGAGGAGGAGTGGATTAGGTGACGACAGGAGAGGAGGTGGTGGATTAGGAGACGACTGCGACGGGAGGAGGAGGAGGAGGTGGTGGATGAAGAAGGGGAGGAGGAGGAGGTGGATTAGGGCGACGGAGGAGGTGACGACGGAAGAAGAGAGGGATGGAAGAGGTGATGGATTAGGGGGCGACGGAAGAAGGGGAGGAGGAGGAGGTGGTGGATTAGGAGGCGACGGAAGAAGGAGAGAAGAGGAGGAGGTGGATTAGGAGGCGACGGAGGAGAGAGGGGAAGAGGTGGATTAGGAGGCGACGGAAGAAGGGAGGGAAGAGGAGGAGGTGGATTAGGAGGCAACAGAGGAGGAGGAAGAAGAGGGGAATTAGGAGGCGACGGATGAGGAGGGGGAGGAAGAAGAGGTGGAATAGGATTAGGAGGAGGAGGAGGAGGAGGAGGAGGAGGAAGAGAGTGTTGGCAAACTGGCTTCAGGATGACCAGGTGTATGTCCAGTACCAGCCGGGGGACAGCAGCGGGGGCAGTATACGAGCTCTCGACTCAGCAACGTCTATTCGTGAACAGTAAGATGATATGTAACCAGAAGTGCAACCCTCAACGCTAGCACTATTGACTGTACATTACAAGCCGCGAGTAGAAGGCTAATACTTGTAAAGATCTCCTTGATGAATAAGTAAGTAGATAAAACAGTTATTTAGAGACACACTGTGTAACTTTATCCCATTAAATCAACAACAATAATAATACAATTCTAGTTTTTTCCTGTCTGTCGATCAAAAGTAATTTGATCAGTATAAATGAGAGTCGTCAAACTGTCATGAATTATATGCACGTTCACAGCTGTTATTTATATATATGCACTATATTTTTAGAGAGGTAGATCAGCCTTTCATTAATAACCATCAATTTTGTGTTATTGGGAGCCAACAGTAGAGTAGCCGCCAAAATGACTGGCATTTCCATTTCCTGTCCTGTGTACGAATTAAAATATTATTACTATTTTTTTCATAATTAAATTAAATATGAATATGTGTTTTTTATGTAATTATTCGTAAACGGTAGCAATATCTGCATTGATAGAATATTTGATGTTTTTGTCCGGTCAGGCCATTGTTTTCCAAAATTGGCCAATTGTTAAGCGTAATGCTGGTACTTAAATAGAATTACCTGGCTGGAGCCTCGTCCTGTACCCGGCTCAGCCAGTCGGTCAGTCTATCCATCCAACCATTATGTGATCAATCAAACAATCAATCAGTATCACGTATCAGTTACCTGGCATCACTCTCCTTCCCTCCCCCACCTCTGAACTCCTTGTGATATTCAACCAATGTTTATCTGTAGGAGTGATCACCACCACCACCACCATCATCACCACCACCGGCCGCCTCTATAAACCACCACCTTCCCTCACACGTATTCAATCACCATCAATTTCAACCGGTGGGGCGCGAGACATCAATCATGGACAAGTATCAATGGCTGCAGTATCCCATTTCTCCAGAGCCTCGGCCACCTGGGGAGACGAGGCAGGTCTCCGCCACACTAACTGCAGTTTACTCCGACAGATCTCCCATAAATTGCCACTTGTTTGCAGTAAGGAAGTTGTAAATGTGATGAATTGCTCATTGTAGTCTGGTAAAAATAATGAGTGGTTTACCCTAGTGATGGATGGCAGCCACGACCACACACTCTACTCCTACCTCAACCCTCCACCACCTCCTCCTTCTCCGTGACTCCATCTACCTCTATTTGTAAGTCTAATTTTTTCTCTCTCTTTTCGCGTGATTTATTTACCTTATTTGTCATCAGTAATCTTCTGTGAATATTTAGCACGTCTTCCTCTCTCCATCTCGTGTGATTTATCTCGTAATATTCACCAACACTTGTTGTTATGCCACACGGGAGAATATTCACTCAACCTCAAGGACTTGAGGGACCGGTCGTAATCTTACCGTAAAAGCGCATAATGAATTTAAGACCTCGCTAGGTAAGCCAACCCTGAAAAACGACCGAATATCAATATTCTCTCACCTGGTAATAGCCGGGGCTGACAAAAGTTTATCTTGTGTCCTGGTTTAGTTTTGCCGGGGGCCCTTTCTAGCGTGTGCTTAAGGTATACGGCGCCTCAAGGTCCATCAGGGCCCACAATACCCGGTTTGAAATTTCATTAGCCGGTTGAATTGGCGGGAACGACGCTGAGTGGCGGGCGGCCGTCATTTGTCATCGACGGCTTCCGGGCCACAAGGGTGTATCAGGGCCGGCTGGTGCTGTCAGGCTGACCCCGCGTATAAGGAAGGACTCACGTCCTGCCGCTGTTACTTCATCACCTGAAAAACAATATCAGTAGACGGGGAGATATAATATATTTGATACGCCATCGAGGGATTAATTGATTTCATTTGTCCAGAGCGATATATGAGAGATGAACAGTTTATTAACCGGCGTGAATATTACTGTTACCATTGGTCAGTCTGGCCAACACGGGTGCTGTGGGGAAGTGTTCACGTTGCTGTAGAGAAGTGACCACCTTGTTGAAGAGAAGTGACCACCTTGTTGTAGAGGAGAAGTGAATACCTTGTTGTAGAGGAGAAGTGACCATCTTGTTGTATTGAAGTGAATACCTTGTTGTAGAGGAGAAGTGACCACCTTGTTGTAGAGAAGTGACAATCTCGTTGTAGAGGAGAAGTGACCACCTTGTTGTAGAGGAGACGTGACCATCTTGTTGTAGAGAAGTGACCACCTTGTTGTAGAGGAGACGTGACCATCTTGTTGTAGAGGAGAAGTAACAATCTCGTTGTAGAGGAGAAGTAACCACATTGTGGTAGAGAAGTATCCACCTTGTTGTAGAGGAAAGGTGACCACCTTGTTGTAGAGGAGGGAGGTGCTCGTCTGGTTGTAGAGGAGAGGTTCTCGCCTGGTAGTACAGGAGAGGTGCTCGCCTGGTAGTAGAGGAGAGAGGTGCTCGCCTGGTAGTAGAGGAGAGAGAGGTGCTCGCCTGGTAGTAGAAGAGAGGTTCTCGCCTGGTAGTAGAAGAGAGAGAGGTGCTCGCCTGGTAGTAGAAGAGAGGTTCTCGCCTGGTAGTAGAGGAGAGAGAGGTGCTCGCCTGGTAGTAGAAGAGAGAGAGGTGCTCGCCTGGTAGTAGAAGAGAGAGAGGTGCTCGCCTGGTAGTAGAAGAGAGGTTCTCGCCTGGTAGTAGAGGAGAGAGAGGTTCTCGCCTGGTAGTAGAAGAGAGAGGTGCTCGCCTGGTAGTAGAAGAGAGAGAGGTGCTCGCCTGGTAGTAGAAGAGAGGTTCTCGCCTACACCGACACCCACTATTAAACAAACAAGTTTTCAGGACACGACCAGCCACCCGGGGGTTCCATTAATGCTTGTACATAAAAGCTGGTACACATATGCCCTTGTGTGTCGGAGGGGAGGGTTGAGGAAACAGTAACCTGCTCGTGTTACTACACCGGGGGAACAATGACGACACACGGCCATCAGGGGCGTATCCCGCCACCGGTTGCAAGAGGATATGAATGCAAGTCAATTGTCTGTGGCGTACAAAAGCCGCTGTAAAAAATGGACTTGAAATTAGTTTTTGAGCGTGTGTGTTTGTTTTTCATGTTTTTTTTATTTATGCTAACATTCTTTGCTTCGTTCCAATGATTTGCATCTTCTTTTTAACAGAGGCCAGGAGTTAATGTTTCTCGAGGTGGCGTCTGTTCGCCCGGAAGTCTGTTTTTGCATGATTTCTCGTTCATCAATTTCTGATTATAACGGCTGTCACATAACTTGTGCTGTGGCCAAGAGAGAGCCTGGCCGATACTATCTTGTTCCCTCTTGTGATGCAACCTTGTTATTATGAATATATATGTATAAAATATATTGAATATATAATATGATGTAATATCTATACATATCTACATATCTCTCTCTCTCTCTCTCTCTCTCTCTCTTTCTATATATATATATATATATATATATATATATATATATATATATATATATATATATATATATATATATATATATATATATATATGTGTGTGTGTGTGTGTGTAAAGTACACATATTTCCTGGCACACCAGCACATAACCTCACAGACTAAACGTGAGTGTTAATACAGATACACACAAAGGCATACTATTAATACACAAACATAATGATCTTCAATCGCAGGCCTGTACAGTATATAGGTTTAGTACATGTGTTTGTGCAGGTACAGTAAATGTAAGTAGAGGAGAGAGTTTGCGTATAAATGTGCTTGTGTCTATATTATATTATGTGAGTATACGTGACTGTCCGTTTTTTTACAGTGTGTATTCAAGTATTTTTATCACCCACGTCTACAGAGTCTGAGTATCTGTAGGGTATAGAGTGCTGCTTGTCTGTTTGTGTGGATGTCCGCACGATCAATCTATGACGGGTAATGGTAGGATCGTCAAACTCGGCATTTAAGCTCATCCAGTGATAACATGGCCAGGTTATACTGTAAAGGCCACAAGGTCACGTTGAAGGTCACCCCTCCCGTCGCTACCAACTTTACCCACATGCGAGTGTACCTTCCTCCACCTACTACTATATTCCTCACCAATTTACTTCACTGACCGCTTAAGGACAAGGTCAAAGGTCATCGGGAATGCCTATGCTTTAGATTTCTAGGGTCAAGTTACGGTTTGATTTTTTACAACAAGTAAGGTTATAATTTGGTCAACATCGGGAATATGTCAAAGGTCAATATAAGTGTGGTAGGAACCTCGCTCGAGTGCAATGTAGTTAGGATTAGGTGAAGATTAGGCACCCCAGTTAATTTCACCTGATGATTAGGTTAGATTAGAATAGGTTATGTTATGTTAGTTTAGATGAGGCTATGTTAACTTAGAATAGGTTATGTTAGGTTACGCTCGGTTAGTTTAGATGAGGTTAGGTTAGGTTAGGTTAGAGGGTGTCTAACATTAATACGATCGGTCTCTTATAATGTTTATCAACGTTTTAGAGACAGTGACCTGGTGGGTGAAGGAGACTGTAGCGGAGAAACACTTAACGCTGACAGCCTGACCTCAAAATAAAAAAGAATTAGGTGTGCCTAACGCAAAATTAGAATACAAGATGACGTCAGAATTAAAGACTTTACCATAGGTTACGTATCATTACAGAAGTAAAATCCAAAATGGCGTTAGAATTACACCGGGACTCAGTTAGGGGATAAAGGTGTCTGTTGAGAATCTTTGAAAAATACCGATACAGGACTTCGATAAATTATCATATTTATTCAGAGACACTTACGAGAACAGAAGACTGATGATACAAGGTAGGGGAATAATGAAACCCTGAGGAGTATTAAGTGGCACTCCTACCCACGTTATATAACTTTGTCACCTGAAAATTAACCACCCTAAAACAGCCTGGGGGTTGGGTTAATTTAGGTTAGGTTAGGCCAGGTTAGTTAATTTTAGATTAGGTTAGGTTAGATTAGAATTGGTTAGGTTAGGTCATTTTAAATTACGCTATGTTAGGTTAGATTAAGCTAGGTTCAAGTTAGCTTTAGGGTGGTTAATCTTCAGGTGATCTCATTTTTTTAGTGTGGCTGTTGTAACCTTGTCTCCGGGTTGACATCGAAATGGGGTCGACGAGGCGCTATTGTTTGGCAGCGTTGAGTTAGGTCAGTGTCAGTGCGTGTGTTCCTCTCCTAATGGATGTTTCCAGCGTGTGAGGGATGTTGTATCAAGTGTGGTAAAAAGTAACCAATGAAGACTATTTAGCCACACGTGTTTGTCTATGAGTCGTTTAGAAATCCGTCGTTGTCTTAGGATTTTCTTAAAGTCGTTTTTTAATGATGTATTTTAGTGAGCAGTGGAATATATTAATCTTTTTTATTGTATACGAAACTTTAAACTTTTCATTGTAGAAGTTACAGTGATAATGATAAGTATAGCACACACACACACACACACACACACACACACACACACACACACACACACAGTCTGAAAAAACAAACAAACAAGACAGACAAAAACAAACATACAAACAGACAAAACAAACTACCTCCTTCCCCCTCCCACCCTCGACTGCCTCCACCACAAGCAACAATCAAGGTCTGTGTTTGTACTGTGGAGGTGGTCTGGTGAATTAGTGCCTCCGAAACAGCCAATTATGCAAAAACACGACGACAACGACGACAAAATTAGATCTTTAGCGTCGTCGAGAAATACCGGACAGTTTGTTCTTGGGACGCTTTAATGTCTACCTGTGGTCTCTTTATCTTGATTTTTAGGATAGTTAGTGGGTGAAGGTGTTGTCTGGTTGGTTGGAATTTGCATAGCTAAGTAGGGAGGAGAGGAAAAGATGGGAGGAAGGAGGGGTGGGAAGGAAGGTGGGGTGGGGAGGAAGGTGAGGTGGGGAGGAAGGTGAGGTGGGGAGGGAGGAAAGGATGAAGTGGAAGATGAGATGTGTAGGAAGAAAGGGTGTGGGGAGGTAGGGAGGGGAAGGAAAGACGAGGAGGGGGTTGGAGAATGGGGAGGGAAAGAGAGTGTGGAGGGATCCAAACATTCCCCTCATAGCTTAGGTTAGATTATGTTAGTTTAGGTTAGGTTAGGATAATTCAGGTCAAGTTAATTCAGTTTAGATTAAGTTGGGTTAGGTTAGGTTTGGTTAAGTTAGATTAGGTTTAGTTAGATTAGCTAGACCCCCGTTCTGTGAGCCGGGACTCACTAATGGCTGCTATGTCGATGTTATGCCTAGCCAGCTCTTTTGACTCAAGGGCGGTTCTTCTTTGAGGACGGTTATTTTTGCTAGTATCCAGAAGGCTCCTGACATTCCATGCAGCGACCATAAGAGGTTGTATAGTTTGTTTTGTTTTGATCTGGGATTATCAATTGTGTTTTCGACAGCATAAGGATGACCTTACTGGGTGCGGTTGCTCAGTCATGTTGGTTCTTTAGGCAGGCTATGTTTAGGGTACTTTTTCTAGCCCCCTCCCCCTGTGGGGTGAGCAGAGTGGCTCCTCGAAAGGACTGCTCAGTCGCACAGACAGGACCGGATTGCACTGCTTGTTAGATCCCAGTACATAAACGATGATCTTATCTGTGCCGCCCATGTGCAGAGTTGTGACGAAAAACTCCCGGCAGTCATCTCTGCCTGTCCCCGTCGCCACTCGTCCGTCGCCATAGGACTTTTAGGGGTATAGGGGTGTGATGATGAGGAGTATGATGAGCTGGATGAGCAGACACTTATAGATACACGTCCTCATACAGTTATCCATTCACGTCGTCATACACTTATTCATACACATCGTCAAACACTCATTCATACACTCATACGTACACGTCGTCATACACTCAAGCACTATCACCTCTGACTGTATTTGGGAACGTCACTCAAGTCAGTAAGCCATGCAGTTGACGTTATCACTCCGACAGTCTACATGATTTTAATATTTAATATACCTGATACGGTGATTTATTTTGACACATACTGTACATAGAGAGAAAATTTGATCTTCAAGATAGCTAATCACCTCCAGTGTACCATCCTCGTCTCTGATTGGTCGATGCTTATCACTGTTATCGTTGTTAAACCGGATTCCATTCGCGCGGTAAATTGCAGCAGGATTTTTTTTGGGGGGTTTGGGGAGGAGGAAGGGACTATTTTGCATATTTTTAGGAAGTCAGTAATTTTAGTTGTTTTCTCCCATAATAAAACGTATCATAGCATTATATCACCTGGTGTGGCTGTAGAGGGACATACTCCGTAGATCTGAGTGTGATAACTAACTGATCCAACCTCATTATCGTGTCTTATCATTCATTTAATACTTGGCTAATTGTATGTCATTAATTTGATTGTATTTTTATTCACTCCTTTAATATATTTTTTTTACCCGCTCAATACAGGGTGGCACACGCACAGAAACGTAGACGCGCACACACACACACACACACACACACACACACACACACACACACACACACACACACACACACACACACACACACACGCACTCACAAACGTACACACACACACACACACACACACACACACACACACACACACACACACACACACACACACACACACACACATTTTTTTTCTTATTCATTAATATTTATCTCATTCTTGCTGCTACTGTACTTTGTTTTCTATTCTCACGTTATCAATCTTTCACTTCCCATTCCCTCATTATGTTCGTATCGACTCAACAAAATCAATTTACCTTTTAAACACTTTTTTTCGCTGCTATAAATTTTCCTTAAATCGGTATTTCTTTTCTCTTTTTTCTCGATCTATTCGTCCTAAAATATTACTTTCAACTACGATGTGTCTGTCACTTTTTATTTGCTTCTTATTATCATCACCTCTAGAGTCCATCACTCACACACGTATCAATATGTTGGATCAAGTTTAATTCCTCAGACACATTTCTCTATGTGTTACTATGTGTTACTTGAGTCCCATAAGCTACTCAGTGATCTTATAACCGAAGTGTTGTAAGTCTCATGGTTTTTATTTGTTGATGAACAGTGTATGTACTGACTTAGTATACGGACTTAAAGACCATAGTTGTTTAAGCGTAGAAATACCTAGTAATATCAGCATCAATATTTGTGACTCCAGAAGTGACCTGTGACCTGTGACCTGTGACCTAGCTCACGGCACACCCACACAACCTCGGCCAGGTATTCCTTGTTTTGAATATTTCTGTCACCGGAAGACTTTAAAGTGATAGCTACTCTTAAAGAAGGACCTGACGTGTAAGCTGTGTGGTAGAGAGCAGTAAGGAAACATTCCCCGCCTCGTTGACTGGGAAGGTTATGGCGCACTTTTAACACCGTGGTGAAAAGCTCCACTCAGCATGATGAAATATACCATTAAGTATTCTAGAAGTAGCATTTCATACACCGTTTCCTTATAAATGTTCTCCTGACACTTGTATATGTGTAGTATTTGTCCTAATAAAACATGTATTGTGGTCGCTGTCCTGCCACACACGACCCGCAACAGCCACCGGTGTACAGGAATGTATCACGCTCAGACCCTGTTGGTTTTACACCAAGTTGTTTAGGACAGGAAATTTCCCAATTAATCTTTGACTAGTGTAAACTCACCAAACCTAACCGAGCATAACCAAGAGTTACTTAACACAAATGAACTAAACTAACGTAACCTAAGCCAAGATATCTGAAACCGTAACCTGTAGAGAGAGAGAGAGAGAGAGAGAGAGAGTGTGTGTGTGTGTGTGTGTGCTGGTGACGGGAAGCTGCAGGAGCTAGTAACACTTGTGGTGACCTGAAGCTTGCTCGAAGGCGTCACGATCCTCCTGCCGTCATGGAGGTGGGTGCTGCTCTCATCCTGCAGCACCTGGTTGTGAGAGGTGGAGTATTTGGGGCTGGACGTGTTGTTACATTTAACACAGTCCACAGTGCAGGGTTCTTACACCAGGGATTATGTTAGGTTAACTACATCATATCTGCCTAATTTGACCGACATTTTGACGTATAAATTAAATGCTCCAAAGAGGTAAAAGCCTTCCTTGATCTTCACTCCCACAAACATGGCATATCTGGAGGCAGTTTGTAAACATTCGACGTTTTTTTAAAGAAACAAGCAAAGGCAACAATGTACTGCTTGTTATTCTTAAGAAAGTGGGGTTGAATTTATTCCTTTTCGATTTACAGTGAGTGGCACAGAAAGCTCCTGCACCCTCACCCCTGCCTGTTACCACGACTCTCTATCATTGTGTGTTGGGGGATGGGGAGGCGGCTCTAATCCCTGTAGGCGCTGGTAGTACGTAGAGACTGGTGGTATGATTGTTAATGATCGTTAAAATGTGTTCCATATCCAGTGTTTCTTTAGGCTTGTGTACCAGCAAGCGGGACCATACCATCATCATTGCTGAAGTTGTAAGGGAGAAGTTTGGTGAAGTAGCAGCCAAACTCCTCCCCACTCAGGCTATAGTATGACTTAGCAATATAAACAATATACAGGTAACGTGTGATAATCCCACCTTGATGATCAACTTGAAGACTTAATCCAGATTGCAGACAAAAACTTTATTGATTATATCAAAAGATTAAAAGAATTTACGGTACAAGTTAGCACTAATTTGTCCATCAATTTTGTGAATAGTTAATTAATCCATCAAATGCTTCTTATATTAGTGTTGAAGTAACATCGCCCAGGAACCTCATTCGTGTTAATAATTACAACTTCCTCTAAGGCAAGGAAGTATATCTCAGTGTTATCGTTCTCCTTGATCATGAACTGGTCGTCTGTGTTCTGGAGATTTAATGAGCTGGATTATTTTCTCCTTTTTGCACCGACGACCACATCTGTCAAGGTCTACTGTATACACGTCATTCACTCACTTGCTAACTAATGTACTGTGTATATTTCTCTCACTTAACAAGATAGACAGACAGATAGAGAGAGAGAGAGAGAGAGAGAGAGAGAGAGAGAGAGAGAGAGTTGCTTGAGTGTTGTATATTGTGTGGTGTTAGGTTGTATAGTTGTGAATGTGGTATAGTGTGGCGAGTGACTTTTAGTGAGATACCTATATATTTACTTATGTTCGTGTATGCTAGAATATGTATACTGGACTATACTAAATCTCGAGGGAATAGGTCATCGTATTCAAGGAGTTAAACAAGAAATTCAAGGAGTTAAGTCATCGTACTCAAGGGGTTAAGTCATTGTAATCAAAGGGTTAAACTATAAATCCCAGTGTGTTTTTTTTCCGACTGCCTAAACTCACTGTGTATTTAAAGAAGGATTCATATATCAGAGATGATCGCCTCCTGCACTACCATTGTCCCTTTGTCATTATTCACCATTAGTGTGTTACGTCTTTATCTACCAAGATGTGCTTCTATTACCCCTGCCATTGTAACCTTCCCTCTTGCTACCATTAACTACCACCTGCCATCACCATTACCACTACTATCACCCTCTTCTAACATCACTAGCACCACAATCATAATCACTACCGCCACCTCCCTCACCATACCACTACCAGCACCACTTCCCTCACCCTACCACTAACACCTCCCTCACCCTACCATCATCACCTCCTTCACCCTACCACCACCGCCACCACCACCACCAGGAGCAGCTTAAACACTCACTGTCGACTCAATAGACAGTAGAAGGGGAAGGAATCCAGGGGTTCCACTCTTCATCCGTGAATGAACTCGTTACCTGCGGAAACTTCATCTCAAATAAAAGCCCACAAACCCTGATCGATTATAACTGAGAATCACAAAACCCGCCATTAATTATACACACAAAAACCCTAACTATGCATCGCCGAAAGAGAGAGAGAGAAAAAAAGTCAGACCACTAATCACCCTTAAACAAAAACAAAATGAAACCGCACAGCACACAACTTCCGCAGACCAATAAACAAAACAAAACCGCTGGGTACACATCATCCGCAGATACAAAAGAAGAAAAACAAACCCCGCAGAGCACGCAACACCTGGACACAAAACCAAACCACATAGCTACACTAATCACCACTCAGACAAAACCACAGGTCATCATTTGGCGCCTCCTGCACCATCAGAAGTAAGACCCCACAAAACCTGGACCCAGATCGACGAACAACAGGGGATAACGAACCGCCAAATGACGCTTAAGTAGTCTAATTGAGGCTCTCGGGAGACCTCGATTAGGGTAATGAATATCTAAATCACTTTTAAGGAGGTGCGTTTTACCCCTGGGCCGAATTATCCTGGTGGGGACCTGGAGGAGATGCCTAGTGTTGTGGTGACGGTAAAGGGGCGTGTGTTATAACCCCTGTCTCTCTCTCTCTCTCTCTCTCTCAGGTAAAACCTTCACTTTCTGGGGAACTTTAGAGTGGGGGCGGGGGGGTGGATTGATGGGGGTGAGGAAGGAGGTTAGGGAAACTCAAGGAAGAAGGAGAAGGAAGGGAGAACACAAGATACGGAGTAGGGGACAGGGCTGAGGTGATGAAAAGGTGAAGGATAAGTCTCTTCCCTCCTCCACCCCACCCACCCATCCCCGCGAAATGGGGAGGAGAGGGGAGGGGAAGATGGAATGGGGTAGGATGGAGAGGAAGAGAGGGCAAGAAATGGAAGAAGTAAAATGGGGTGGGAGATGAAGGAGTTGAAGAAAGGGGCAATAAAAAGTAGAGAGGAAGTAAAAGAGATGCAAATTATGGCGATAGTGATGATGAGAGAGAGAGAGAGAGAGGAAACTCCACCGCCTCCACCTCTACTCCACCACCTCCACCTCTTCTCCACCACCACCATCCATCCACTAGTCAAATCACCTTTCCTCAATCCTAAATATTACTCCCTATAACAGTGCCGTAGTGATTGCTTCCTGTGTCTCCTCCTCCTCCTCCATCACCACCACCTCTTCCTCTTCCCCCCTCACCTCCACCACCTCTTCCTCCTTCTCCTACTCCTCCACATCTTCTTCCTCCCCCGCCTCTTCTTCATTCTCCTGTTGGTGCCGGTGTGTGTGTAATAATAATAATAATAAATGGTTTATTAATAGAGTTGCAGCCGGTGGCTGAAAATATACAGACTTACATTTGATTTAGACATAATGATATAATATGCATTGAATACATTTACAGGGCTGTACAGTACATAAATCAGGAGTTGTTTATTATTTTAACAATAGATGGGATGGTGCTGTTCTTATATCTATCGGTGCGGGCTCTTATGGGCTGAATTTTGTTGTAGTGGCAGACTGTGCGAGGTGGGCGGGGGACTGCCGGTGGCAGTAGGTGGCGATGACGAGGATGGTGCATTAGTTGGCTGCCAACCTTTCCAGTGCTTGGTGGTGGAGGTCACTGAGGGATGGCATTTCCAGGGTGGAGAGAGCGTTGATGTAGCCGGAGTATTCTGTGCCGAGCATGATTCTGCAGGCCCTTTTCTGTACCTTCTCTAGCTGACGTTGTTGGGTGGAGTTGAGAGAAGACGACCAGGCTGGTGACGCATATGTTAGTTTGGGGAGAATAAAGGCGTTGTAGATGGTCCTCAGCTCTGGCGTGGGTGTCCCAAGTGACCTAAGTCGTCGTAGCTTTACTACAGTTCCTTGTTACTTTATTACAGTTCCTTGTTAATTTATTACAGTTCCTTGTTACTTTACTACAGTTCCTTGTTACTTTATTATAGTTCTTCGTTACTTTATTACAGTTCCTCGTTACTTTATTACAGTTCCTCGTTACTTTATTACAGTTCCTCGTTACTTTACTACAGTTCCTCGTTACTTTATTACAGTTCCTCGTTACTTTACTACAGTTCCTCGTTACTTTATTACAGTTCTTCGTTACTTTATTACAGTTCCTCGTTACTTTATTGCAATTTCTCTTTACTTATCACAGTTCTTCGTTACTTTATCATATACATTACCTGAGAACCTTCTTTTGTCCGCTTCTTATCACGACTCAATTTACTCATATGATAAATTTGATGAGAGTACAATAAAAGTAAGTTTCAAGAAATTGTAGTTATATTTTATGACGGAATTATAGTCTCGTTAATGAAGACAATATTAGGTTGTCTCAGATACATATTCTGATGGTATGAATATTAATATATATTATTATATTTTTCTTTGCTGTCACAACTCTGCTTTCTGGATTTTTTGTTCTGATGTGTGTGTGTGTGTCAGGGGCGCCCTGGGCGTAAACCAATAAGTCTTTGGACAGGAAGTGAGTGCTGTAGCCACTCTGCCAACGTAATAATAGTGATAATAGGTTTTATTACTGTCAATTGGATACATTGATCATTGGAGTCTGCATGACATTGTACAAGATAATATTAAGAGAAGTATTCTATGAGGTACAGTGATCGAGGTGTGTGTGTGTGTGTGTGTGTGTGTGTGTGTGTGTGTGTGTGTGTGTGTGTGTGTGTGTGTGTGTGTGTGTGTGTGTGTTCCCAAAACTCTTAGCATTATATTTTTACTCTAAAGTAATTGAAAAGTTTCTTTCGTTTCACTTAATAACTTTATCTAATGCAAAACAAAACAAAAAGGTTTGGTGTTACGTAATAGACAGTAGTTTGTGGTAATATGAGTTATTTTTATTAGATTTTAATGATGTTTTTATTAGACTTTCAATGCTGCTGCTACATATACAGTATTTACCATGAGTCTGATGTACCGCACCTTTACGCAACACTTGTATCAACACATTTTAATGAAGTCACATATTTAACCTTTTAATTATCGAGGTCACTGAGCATTAATCAGTGGAAGTAATACGTGTAGGTGGAGTAGATGTACTGTATAACCCACTGGGATAAAATTAATCAAACATCTTTGAGAATCTAGTCAGGTAATCCAAACGTATTCATAATGACGCCTCAGAGTGCCATTGTGCGACTCGTGACACAGCTCGTGTAATCCTGTTTAGAAACTAGGATGTAATAGACGGACGGGTAGACGGGTGAAAATAAATATGTTCTCCGTATGTAATGGAAGCATAAAAGGGCGGCATTGTGGTAATAATAATAGTAATAAAGAAAACAACAACAGCAACAACAAAAATATTAATATTAAAAAATATAATAATAATAACAATAGTAGTAGTAATAATAATAATAATAATAATAATAATAATAATAATAATAACAATAGTAATAATAATAATAATAATAATAATAATAATAAACAATATAAGCTGTTAGTAAGGCCAGCTCCCTGCCTCACATGTAACAAGGGTAAGTAAACAGAGCACTAAGTATTGTTCCTCAGACGGGGTAACACTGACTGTAACACGACCTCTACACAACACTTAAGTGGGCCGCTGACACACATGCCTCACTGATGACTTGCTTTTGATAGTCGGGTTAATAGTGATGGTGCACATGATGATAGTTGTCATTATCATCATTAAAATCGTAATAATAATAATTGTAGTAACAGTAATGATAATAATTGTAAAATAATTAGGAAACTAAGTTATGTAATTTAATACCCAGTTGGCTTAAGAACACCTCGGCAGTTTACCTGTTGTAAACCCTTCACCTGTGTCTGTATTTATAACTACATGTCAATTTGTACTCTTCCACGATGTTAATATATCCGTTTATGTTTGCTACCCATGATGCTGGTGTAAGAGTGTGGGATATTTAGGCCAGTCGACGCTGTGGGAGAGTTAAGACGTCACTTAAATCATTGCTCGAGTCTCTAAATACACACGAGCGTACATACATACATACATACATACATACATACATGCATACATACATACATACATACATACATATATACAGTACATGCACACATACATACATACATACACACATACATACATACATACATACAAACACAGGCATACATAAAACAGACCACATCCCCCCCCCCACACACACACACACATTACATGGATGATTCGACTCTCACCTGGTCACACTCTAGTGATAAGAGGCGATTATTACCGCCAAGAAGGCTGGGGATCAGCCCTCCCCTCCCCTCCCCTCCCTCCCTCTCCCTCCGCTCCCCTCCGCTCCACCTCCCCCCCGCTCCACCTCCCCCATTCTTAAAAATCGAGAACCATTCTGAATTGCCGTGACGATGTTTACATTTCAGATGTTATATGGTGGTGGATTTAACAGCAGACGGAGTAAGGTCAGGATTTTGGTCGTCACGTAAATCCACCCGCTGGTAGATCTGTAGTGCTGTCTGGTTCAAAACTGATATAAGGCAAATGGCCCCATGTAACTTACTACTCCCCAGATCTCGGTCATGCACCTCATCCACCTCTAGAGAAGTCATGCAAAAAATACTGTTTCTCATCACAATTTTATTTCTTCTAGATTTCAAAATATAAAAAGTCTTCATTCTTTCATCACCAAACCTGATTTCTTTTTCATTCAATATCGGCTGAGTTTATGACCGTGAAGGTGTACTCTACTCTTGACCCCACACTCCTCCCCTCACAGCAATCCACTATCTTCACATATCTGTTTATTCTTGTTATCTTCTCCATTCCCTGCGTTATTGCACTGGCACCCACCTGGCACTCTTATCATTCATCTTATTCCTCTTCATCGGTTTAACACAACAATCTTCATAGATGTTCCTTTATATGAACATTCTATCTCTGTTACTCACCCGATCATTCATATCACTGCCGTCTCACCCATTTAACTTTACCTTCCTCATATAATAAGCTTTTGTATGAACGTTCCATCACTGTTCCTCACCCGACCATTCAGTATACTTCTCTCACTCTTGTATCACACTTGATACATAATACGTAACACATGTAACACATAATACATAGTTTATAATACACTATACATAATACTTAGAATATAATTCACAGTACATCATACATAATGCATAATACTTAGTGCGTAAAATATAATGTATACATAATACAAAAGACAACACATAATACACGATACATTACATAAGTATACATGAGACATAATACATAATTATTCATAATACACAATATATAACACATAAGGATACATAATACAGAAGGACACTTGTACCACGACCCCTTCCTCAACTCCAACATGTGTCTGGTCACTTGATCCGCTTCACTGTACGCCATTCTTTTGTTTTTTCTGTTTGATCTTCATTATCTTTTCGTATCTCTATTCCCTCTAAGATTCGTTCCAGTGCCATAAGTCATTTTTTTATTGCTCTCTCTCTCTCTCTCTCTCTCTCTCTCTCTCTCTCTCTCTCTCTCTCTCTCTCTCTCTCTCTCTCTCTCTCTCTCTCTCTCTCTCTCTCTCTGATCGCTTTCAATTTTTCTTCTTATTCATTTTTCCTCTTAAGGTTCGATCCAGTCTCCAACCCCATCTTCTCCATATGACCCGACAAAAGTGTTCTGCATTCTCGTCTGTGACTAAGATTATTCCGGTTTTCCTCTGTCCTCATATTTATTGGCTCTCCTCTATATTTTAAATTATTCTGGATTTTCTCTGCTCTCTTATTTGGCTCCTCTTCACCCATCGTTTAATATTTCGTGTCTGAGTCATTTTTACTATTAAAACAGTTGGTAATTGGGATATTTTTTTAAATCTTCATCTGCCCTCTCTCCAGAATCGTTCACCGTAACATAATCCACAAATGCACAGTGCTCGCCGTCACCACCGCCCTGCTGTACCTCTGTGACTTAATGTAGCCATCATAAGGGTGTTCTACATAACACCAGTATGATATTCACATTAAGTTAACAAACTACCTGCGGCCTTGTCACTCTAGTTAATTTACCTGTTCAAATTACGTTAACAAATTACCTCCTGCCTCGTCACTCTAGTTAACTTACCTGTTCACATTAGGCTAACAAATTACCTGAGGTCGCAAAAGTAGTTACCTCACCTGTGTACGATCCTCTCCTTCCTGTAGTCTTCACCAAACCCCTGCTTGCGTTTGTCTCATCTTCAGGGTCAGTTTTCCCTGCCATATCGAGTTACACACTTGAGCCATACTAAATCAAAACCTTCTCTCTGGTCCTCCCTCCCGTCCTCCTCCTCTGACCGGCTGTTTGTGTATAAATCATCGTCCACTTAACCCCAGTTGTTGGCATCTTCATTCTAATTCCCAGTAACCGAGAACTAACTGGCTTATTCATATCGTTCTTTATGTAGACTCAATCTGCCCCTCTTGTGTATAGTAACATTCTTTAATTTTTGTTCTGTTCTGTCTCTCTTATTTTGCTTATCACTGGTCTTTATCATCTCTTTCTCCCGTTTCTCGTGTCTTCACCATTATGTGGTCTCGAATCTCTCATCATGACACGTGAACAAAGTTACCAAGGTTCTTCTTTTCTCTCAGGTCGATTCTCCTCACCGTCCACCATATTTTAAGGGTGGTAAGTAAATCCTGTCACTATTACTCAATAACCTCAGTAATAAAATACAGTCTACCACGCTTCTCTAGTCCTTACTTTGCATAAGGTCTCACAGTAGTATCAGTATATATAAGGAGAACCTCGGCAGATGACGCTTTTAAATGTTATTTGCTGACATAAGAAATAATGAATGTGTTTCTACGCAGTAAATCCTTCCTAAATGTATACCATCTGTTATTCGTTTATCTTCATTATGTACTCGTATATTCACAACGCTAATTATTTCCCGCCAAAAGAGGGATTTTAGTACATTTGACGGGAAAACCTCCCCTACCCAGCTGATAATGTAAACAAACGACTGATGCCGAGATGGAGTATCCCAAGATGGTTTAAGTGTGCCCGAGCGAGCAGCTGAGTCTCGCAACTCTGCCCAGATTAATCGTGCAAAAAGCCAATAGGGATTCATTAGTGAACATTTGGTCACTTACGAGCCAAATTTTCCAGAACTAGTTCTAGAAAATAATAGAGGAAGTGACTGAGTTTCGGGATTATCACGGGGCAAAAAACGGTAAATGTATAATCAGTACCGATGTTCACTGGCCGGATATTCGTTTTTCTTACTCATTCACCGGGAGTTTCCGCAGCGTCTTACAACACTGCTGGCGTAGTGGTGGTGGTCCCCGCGGCTCGTCATTCATAACATCTCTAATTCTTTGTATTGTAAATGATTCCAGTTTATACAAACTATTACTGCAAATGATACATCGTATATTTTTTTGTAAATTCGGCAACGTAAAGAAACAAGAAGACACATCTGTAATTAGTCTTAATAACTAGAATTTTCCACATTTTTGTTGTAAGCTAAGACAATATACATAGTTCATAGTCTTCTCTGAACACTTAGACCCAAGTGGATTCCAAAGAGACTGGGAGAGGAAGGAGGCGGAGGATTATATACTGTTTATAATTATTAAAAGAAGATTAATTTCATCGACCATGAGTAATGACTAAATACTGTACACAGAGACGTGAGGGTTATGCTGAGAACAGCTTGAACCTGTCAGACTCCGCTGCTAACACTCACTACTGGTTTATGACAACACAACCAATGCTTTACAAAAATAATCATATTCATCATTTTAGTATTTCATTAATTATTCCATTTACACAGATAATAACAATTCTTTATACTTATACTGATGATAAAACTTTACGAGTACCTATAATGACTATAATTGAATGATACTAATAATGATCATGCTTTACTAATACTCTGTGATCTTTATGTTCGTAAGAAAAAACGTGTGTTATTTTAAGATAAACTCTCATTCATAGGTACTTAGGGTAAAGTGTAATCATTTTTAAGGCTCTCGCTCCTAACTTACTGACCGGGTAACTGTGCTCTAATCTTCCCCAAACTCAGTGTTTAGTCTAAGTTACCACAGCTCTCACTACTTCTCCTTCCTCTCACCCTACACTCATTAATTCTCCCTCACTTATCTCCCTCCTTTCACCCCCCCTCCTCTTACCCCACTCTCTAGCCCTCCTTCCCTCCCTCCTTTCTCCCTCACCCACTAACTCCCACTCACTTCCTCTCACCCCATCTACTCCCTCTAATCCCACTCACTAGCTCTTCCTGACTTACCTCTAACCTGGTTCACTAACTCCGACTCTCCACTCACACTCCTCCCTCGGTAACTAGTGATAAATTCGCCATCAATTCCTATAGTGAATGACGATCCACATTAAGAGAGATTCATTCGTTAGCTTCTCGTTGTTGATGACGGTAGAGCTAAACCGTAATATCGACGTCCTTTTGACTGTCTAATTTATATTGTATTTTAATTTAGTTATAGGGCAAGTTAAACCCAACACTCAAGGAGACAATAATTAACTCACACGTCATCTTTGAGAATTTTGGCCTAACTAGCAGCTGTGTGGCCCCCGCTGCCAGACGCCTGTGTGTGTGTGTGTGTGTGTGTGTCAAGTTGCAACACATACATGGCATTTACTCCTCCTCCTCCTCCTCCCTCCCTCATCCTCGTCCTTTTTGTTGCTGTTCTTTTCATCTGTTCCTCCTCCTCCTCCCCTCTACATGGCCCTACCCGGCCACTATATGTGTACCTCCTGGGGTATAAAACAATGTTCAGAGGGAAATCCAAGATATTGATGGTCTCGTAGGAAATAGGAAACGTTTTCGCCTCCACCGTTTTAGTATAAGAATGTAGAGTTAGATTTTTTAAACAAATCTAACCTAACACAGCCTAACCCAAGCTGCCTTTACCTTTCTTAAGCTGACGTTACCTAACATAACCTAAGCTAACCAACTCTACTTTAAAATAGCCTAACCTAAGCTGACTTTACCTAATCTAACCTAACCTAACATGACATGAACGACTAACTTAACCTAACCTAAGCGAACCCAACCTAACCTAACCTAATCAGTGTAAAATCGGACCCGAAAGTATATGGCCACCATTATCAGAGGGCAGAGAGAGAGAGAGTCCAAGTGGTGAAGGGGGGTGGTGGAGTCACAGCTCACGTAGGGAATTAACTAACAGACAATTGTCCCACATCAGAAGTTCCGTGACACTCCAGCGTTTTTTGAGGGCGTAGATTCAGACGGCCAGAAACACAGGTAACAATGCATAATGATCCCCAGGTGTAATTTCGCAGGTGCATTAGAGTAAACATCAGGGTGTACACAAGTAAACATTACCAAGGGATGAATTATTTGGTTGTCAGTTGTTTCGTGTAAAAGCAAGAATGGATTTTGTCATTAAAACTGGGAGAAGTTCATGATTTTGGGGTTAAAGCGGTGAGCGTTTTTCCTGTTACTTGTGAAGATGATGAGGAGAGCTGTTTCAGGTGGTAGAGAGGTGTAGTGTCCCCTGTGAACTATCCTGGTACTGTACAGGGCATATCAACATAGTGACAGTGCAAAAAGGTAAGATTGGCTGGGAGTGAATACACTGGTTGATTACGAGTTGTAGATAATTTTTACAATGGTTGGGACTGTGCTGTTCTTATAGCGATCAGTACGTGCTCGTATGAGCTGGATGCGGTTGTGGTGTCGAACAGCAATTCGAGGACGAGGGATCTCTGGTGGTAGTAGGAGCAGGTGTCGAGGGTGTGTGTGTGTGTGAGGTTGCTGGTGTGTTTATTCTTACCTTCACTCACCTTAGTTTCTCCTTTATTCTTTTTGTTTATTTTATTTGTTTATTTGTTGTGTTCTTGATCTTTTTTGTGTATCGTTTTTTTCGTCGTTCAATATTTGTTAGTTTTTGTTCATATTTTTCTTATCGATGATTTGTACGATCTTTTTCTCTTCTTCAATGACAGTGGTTTTATTATTTCCGGGTATTATTATTATTATTATTATTATTATTATTATTATTATTATTATTATTATTATTATTATTATTATTATTATTATTATTATTATTATTATTATTATTATTATTATCATTATTATTATTATTATTGTTGTTGTTCATGTTGTTGTTGTTGTTGTAGTTGTGTACTCGTGAGATGAAGTGACTGTACTCGTTGAATTAAGTCACGGTACTCGTGAGATTAAAACATTGTATTCGTGGGATTAATTCGCTTTACTCGTGGGATTGTCACTGTACTCATGGGATTATGTCACTGTTCTCGTGGGATTAAGTCATTGTACTTGTAGGATTAAGTCACGGTATTCGTGGTATTAAGTCATCATGCACAAGGGATTAAGACAGTCAAGAGGTAACTGGGTTTCGCTAGGTGTTAAGTCTTCAGACCACAACCATGTCACATTTCATTACTAAATGACTTATGGAGGTGGCGGACTGGGAGACTTCAGGTAGGGGTGTCAGGTTGAGGGTGTCAGGGCTGGGTTGTCAGGGTTAAGGTGTCAGGGATCGGGTGTCAGAGATGGGGTGTCAGAGTTAGGGTGTCAGGAATGGGGTGCCAAGATTTAGGAGGTGTTAGATCGGGTGCCAGAGATCGGGTGTCAGTGTTAGGATGTCAGAGTAAGTGTGTCAGAGCTGATAAGTTAGAGTTGGGGTATCAAGGTTATGGTGTCAGAGATGGGTTATCAGTGTTTGGGTGTCAGGCTGGAATGTTAAATGTTAGGGGTGCCAGAGGTGGGGTGATGATGGCCTCCCTGACTAATGGTTCACTGATACTAATATTACAGCTGCTAGATAACACTCAGAACATCAGCTGGTGCGGCCACAATAACTGTACACTGACACTAACACGAACTGTCATACATTACGTTCAGTGAAATGGAGGTGGATGACCATATAGACAGACATATTGAAAAGGAGGTAACTTATAGACATGTATAGAAATAACATATATATGTATAGACGGGAACAAATCAGATAAAAATATACAAAGATATGTAGACACGCATGAATAAAAGGCCGTGTATAGATGTATGGCTAGAGGGAAAATTGAGACAGGAAACATTTCTACACAGATGGGGAAACAGGTAAACAGAGACGGGGGACGGATGAAAGGTAGACACACGGCTGGATAGGAGTTATTGTCGACGAGGGTGGATGGAAGACACGTAGACGGACATGGGCGAGAGAGACACGTAGACAGACGTGGACAGGCCTTGTGTGATCAGACGAGGGCAGATACCATCGTGGGTGTGCGTGTCCTTCTTGATGATGGTGTGTGTGTGTTGTGACACCTACAACTACCAAACACACACACAAGCGGGAGCCCCTGCACGCGATCACTACACCTCCGCTTCCACGCCTCTTACCCCTCCCCACGCCCTCTCACCACGCCTCCTGCTCCTCCCCACGCCCTCTCACCATGCCTCCTTATTCTCCCCACGTACTGTTACCACGCCTTCTTGCCACGCCTCCTGCCTTTCCTCACGCCTCCTGCCTTTCCCCACGCCCCCTGTCCTACCCCACGCCTCCTGCCTTTCCCCACGCCCTCTCACCACGCCTCCCCACGCCCCCAGCTATGTGTTTTTGGGGGTTGACTTCCTTGGCGCTACTATTGCTGTTGTTCTGGATGATGATAAGTAAATATTTCTGTTTCTCCTGTTGACGATGATAAGACGAGGATGATGATGATGATGATGATGATGGTGATGATGATGATGATGATGATGGTAGACTTTGTTGGGATAATGACGAGATGATACTGATGTCATTAGATGATTCTGCTTTTGATGGTAACAATAATGGTGTTGATGATCATGATTATTTTGATAGTGATGATATAGTAATGGTAATGATATGGGTGGTGATGGTGATGATAATGATGATGAAGACATAGTTAATGGTGGTGATGATGATAGAGACATGTATTTCTTGATACTGATAATGATGACGTCATGAAAGGTTGTTGGCACGTGTTGACAACTGCTGACAGCTGTAGATAGGTGTTTACAGTTGTTGACAAGTGTAGACAAGTATTGATAGTTGTTTACGGATGCTGATATATGTTTACAGTTGTTGACTGGTGCTGAAAGGTACAGCCAGGTGCTTACAGTCGTTCATAGGTACTGACAGGTGTTTGACACTTACGGACTGTTTTTGACGTTGCTGAATATCGAAAAGTGATGCCCCGTCTCTCCCTTCTTGTATGGTAATGTTTACATATTCTCTTGATGATGATGATGATGATGACGAGGGAATAATGAAGAGAATGGCATGTTCATATTTCATTTGCTTCTGACAACGATAACGTGTGGATGTTGTTGTTGTCATTTGCTGCTTCTGCTGATAAAACCGTGACGAGGTGGACGTGTGTTGACGAGGATGGTGGTGGGTGATGATGAGTTTGTCTAGGATGATAACAATGATAATGATGAGTGTCTAGGATGATGATAATGATGATGATGATGACTTTATCTAGGATGATAAAAGATGGTGGCGATGATGAGTGTCTAGGATGGTGATAATGGTGATGATGAGTGTCTAGGATGGTGAGAATGGTGATGATGAGTGTCTAGGATGGTGAGAATGGTGATGATGAGTGTCTAGGATGGTGAGAATGGTGATAATGAGTGTCTAGGATGGTGAGAATGGTGATGATGAGTGTCTAGGATGATGATGAGTTTATCTAGAATGGTGAGGGCCGTCATCGTAACACCTGTTGTCAATTGATGGTGATATTGAGGAAGATCATTTGTCTTGGTGACAGTGCAAGACTAGATGGTGAACGACGTGGTGTTGATGATGATAATGGATGACTTAAAATGATGATCGGCGTGTCTGGAATGATGATGATGGTGATGATGGGTAGAGGTGGAGGAGGGGTAAGGTCGGTCCACCTTCTTGTTGATTGTTGATGGTGATAGTGTAGAATCATTTGTCTTGGTGACAGTGCAAGACTTGATGGTGAATGGAATCGACTCTCCACCAATATAGAAATACGTGTATTGAGACCGGCCATGTTTGTAGCGCCTCACTGTGGTACGATGTTAGAGTGTACCTTGATGCCGAGGAAGTTTAATTCGTTACCTGTGCTAGAGGGGGATGTTCGTGTTACCTGTGCTAGAGGGGGATGTTCGTGTTACCTGTGCTGAGGGGATGTTCGTGTTACCTGTGCTGGGGATGTTCGTGTTACCTGTGCTAGAGGGGATGTTCGTGTTACCTGTGCTAGAGGGGATGTTCGTGTTACCTGTGCTAGAGGGGATGTTTGTGTTACCTGTGCTAGAGGGGGATGTTCGTGTTACCTGTGCTAGAGGGGATGTTCGTGTTACCTGTGCTGGGGGGATGTTCGTGTTACCTGTGCTAGAGGGGATGTTCGTGTTACCTGTGCTAGAGGGGATGTTCGTGTTACCTGTGTTAGAGGGGATGTTCGTGTTACCTGTGCTAGAGGGGGATGTTCTGTTAACCTGTGCTAGAGGGGGATGTTCGTGTTACCTGTGCTAGGGGATGTTCGTGTTACCTGTGCTAGAGGGGATGTTGTGTTACCTGTGCTAGGGGGATGTTCGTGTTACCTGTGCTAGAGGGGGATGTTCGTGTTACCTGTGCTGGGGATGTTCGTGTTACCTGTGCTAGAGGGGGATGTTCGTGTTACCTGTGCTAGAGGGGATGTTCTGTGTTACCTGTGCTGGGGGGATGTTCGTGTTACCTGTGCTAGAGGGGGATGGTCGTGTTACCTGTGCTGGGGGATGTTCGTGTTACCTGTGCTGAGGGATGTTCGTGTTACCTGTGCTTGACGTGTGTGTTTGTGTGAGTGTGTGTGTGTGTGTGTGTGTGTGTGTGTGTGTGTGTGTGTGTGAGTGCGTGTGTGTGTGTGTGTGTGTGTGTGTGTGTGTGTGTGTGTGTGTGTGTGTGTGTGTGTGTGTGTGTGGGTATGTGGGTTTGCTTACACTTCTAATGTTATTTCATTTATCGATTGTTATTGTTTTGCTTTATTTTTGCCTTAGAGTTCTTTCCAAATACCTGATGGAATATATTTTTAATCTTAGATATCCTGAGGCCTGAGAGAGTTTACAGTAAGCGGTCACTACAGTACAGAACCTTCACCGCGGCTCTCAGTAGCTGGTGTCTTCGGCGGATAAGGTGTTGTTAGTGGAGTCAAAGGCTGTATATGATATGGGGAGGAGATGACTATTAGTGTAGGTGTGAGGAGGAATATTGGTGTGGTGATGAGGAGAAACGTAAGTAAAGGGTGGTGTGTTGGGGTGAGGGTGGGGAGGTGTGTTGGGGTGAGGGTGGGGAGGTGTGTTAGGGTGGGGGTGGGGAGGTGTGTTGGGGTGGGGGTGGGGAGGTGTGTTGGGGTGGGGAAGTGTGTTGGGGTGGGGGTGGGGAGGTGTGTTGGGGTGAGGGTGGGGAGGTGTGTTGGTGTGGGGATGGGGAGGTGTGTTGGGGTGGGGGTGGGGAGGTGTGTTGGTGTGGGGGGTGGGGAGGTGTGTTGGGGTGGGGGTGGGGAGGTGTGTTGGGGTGGGGGTGGGGAGGTGTGTTGGGGTGAAGGTGGGGAGGTGTGTTGGGGTGGGGGTGGGGGAGGTGTGTTGGTGTGGGGGTAGGGAGGAATATTGATATGAGGAAAAGATACAACAGTTTCAAAGACCACTAATATGATCTACGCTTGACTGGTTGTTTAGCTCGACACAGTACAGTACTTACTAAACCCAATGGCAGACTAAGACCCGTCCATCAGGGTTACAACACTCAGGTAGAGCCTCATCAGCATTACCGTAAACTCTGAAGTCAAACCAGAATAAAAGACAAGCACTTAAACACTTTGACTTCGTAACATTGGCAGGAATTTATGAGTATTACGCTTCGTCTCATAATTTCACCTCCTTAGTACCTGTTAATTACTGAACCTCCACCCAGACAGCTCCTTCATTACGACAGATGTGAGGTGGGTGGACGAGGCGACCCACATGCTGTTCAGGTGAGTTGCCGGGAACCTGTGTGGTGGCGAGGGTTTGGCTATCTTTAGGAGGCCGCTACTTTATTTGTAGTAGATTGATGATCTCCAGGGCCGCCCTTGCCATGCCGGGGTCCTGAGTCCAGGTCTGGGCGGTCAGGTCTCTCGGTACACCGCTGAGGGCCTCATGTTCTGGGGCAAGTTTGTGTCATCGGTCGTGTCAGCCAACCTTGTCATGTCATGGAGGTACAGTACACACACTTTGTTATGTTTTACACGTGCATAACTCTGAGTCATTACTATGTCATGCTGTGCAGGTACACACACCAAATTTGTCTTGCTGATTGTATGTATTCATTGTTGTGCCATTATTTCTACAATTACATTCACTGTTTCATTAAATTTGACCTTATTCATGCAACTAAATTTCGAACTCTTACGTCATATGCTTGTACAAAAATACATTATTGTCTTGCACATGTTAATAAACAATGTCCCGCCACACACGTACACAAATAATGTCGCGTTGAACCTTCTTTTGATTATGCTAATAATAACGTTCAAAATTTACGAACTGTTATCACGAAGTCATGCATCCTAATAAACTCTACTGAGAGAAGATACGCTGAGGAATGACGTCATTTGAATAAGCAAAGAATGACGTCACGCGTGTAAATAAAGTTTGACGTCACGCCTGTCAACAAACACACCCTCACAGTATGATGCTACTGGTTGTGGAGGCGGCTCCCGACACTCTCACACGACCTTCCCACAATGCACCACACAGAGGCAGCTTGTTGGTATTAGTGAGTCATAGTAGATCGGGTGTCATGGGTGAATTATTATTACTACTGAAGAGGCAATTATGAGCCTGCCTCGGCCTGCCAACTGCCTCTCATGGAGCGAGGGCGTGCTGGCAGACGGAGGGGAGAAGACGTGAGACTGGCAAATTTAGTACAAAGGATCAATAATAGATGATACGTGCGTCATTACCGTACTTAGTATAGATCTATCCTTGTGGATGTCTAATTATGTACAGTCACAGTTGTTCGTGTTAGCAGCGTCTTCAAAGATTTCATTTAATTTCATTCACTTTTACTGACTGCAGCGAGATTTTACCTACTATAGTTATAGAAGATAAGAAAATGGTAATGACTGTGTGTCACAACTCTTGTCCCTGGGGTGTAACCCCCAAGGAATTTCGCATTTTATTTACGTTTGAGGACTGTATTACCAAGGTACAGGGGGGGGGGGTCCAAATCTGGGGTAAAAGTTTTCCATCTGTGAAAAATTGTGAAGTGGGTTTTTTCGAGGTTTAAGGTCAGTTTATTACGTATTACCCAGGTCCCGACTTTAGTCAATCCATTGTTCATAGTTCTCATCAAGGATCTGAGTTGCTGGCATAGAGATTACTATCGTCTGCAAATAAATTGTATTTGATGAGTGTGCTGGAGTGGATTATATCGTTTATGTACAACACGGACAGTACAGGACCGAGAATGGAGCCCTGGGGGACGCCATACAAAATTGATGAGGAGACAGATTGATGATTATTATAATAGACACACTGCTTCCTGTTAGACAGTTATGAGGTAAACCAATTGTGGGATAATCCTCTTATGCTGTAATGTTCAAGCTTTGCCTGGAGGAGGGTTTGGTCGACAGAATCAGAGGCTTTAGAGAGGTCCAGGAATATTCCGACTGTGAACCGACTATCATCAAAGGAGTTTAAAATGTCATTAGTAAAGGATAGCAGAGCACTCTCAGTTGACCTTCTAGCTCTAAATCCAAACTGAGAGTTTGTAAGGATGTTATTGACACTGCAGAAGGAATTTAGTCTACTACAAGCTAACTTCTACAGTATCTTACTTAAGGCTGGGAGACTGATATGGGGCGGTAATTCTTAAAAAAAATACCTTTATCACCAGATTTGTTTATGCTGGGTGAACTTTTGCAATTTTCAGTTTGTCCGGAAAGACACCACTAGTGAAGGAGGAGTTACAAATGTGTAGGAGAACAGGTAGTAATAAGTGGGCTACTTTCTTAATGATGTTCATTGGTATATTGTCGTCGCCTGCTGCTGCATCTTTGGAATTTTTATGATGGCCAGTAATTCATCTGCCGTGACGGGGGATAAGAACAAGTCATTTTGCTGTCTATTTTGCAGGTAAATTCCTCATCTGCCACACCCACAGCCCTCACCTACCACTTGCCTCAGCCCTCATCTACCACCTACCTCAGCCCTTAGCTACCACCCACACCATCCACCACATCAACACCCCTTACCTATGTATCACACCCTCCTCGTCTACCACATCCTCCCCGTCTACCACATCCTCCCCGTCTACCACCCTCCCTCGTCTTCCACACCCTCCTCGTCTTCACCCTCCTCGTCTTCCCACACCCTCCTCGTCTTCCACACCCTCCCGTCTTCCACACCCTCCTCGTCTTCCACACCCTCCTCGTCTTCCCACACCCTCCCTCGTCTTCCCACCCTCCTCGTCTTCCCACCCTCCTCGTCTCCCCACACCCTCCTCGTCTTCCCACACCCTCCTCGTCTTCCACACCTCCTCGTCTTCCACACCCTCCTCGTCTTCACACCCTCCTCGTCTTCCACACCCTCCTCGTCTTCCACACCCTCCCGTCTTCCCACCCTCCTCATCTTCCACACCCGCCTCGTCTTCCACACCCTCCTCGTCTTCCACACCCTCCTCGTCTTCCCTCTATCTCATTCTCCCTCCTTACTTCTCACCCCTCACCTCCCTCACCCTTCATTCCCTTCTCATCCTCACCTCCCGCTGCCACCTTTACCTCCTCTCTCTCCCTCACATCGTCTTCCCTCTGGTCCCCTCCTTTGTCCCTCATATCTTCCTCCCGTCCCTCACCTTCCCCTGACATTCATCTCTTCTTCCGGCTTCTCCTTCGCCACCCCTCATCTCCTCCTCCGCTCCTCCCATCCCCCAACCTCATCAACTGCCCCACGAGGAGAATAACCGAGGTAGCAGTGATAGCAGGGCACGATCGTCACTGGACGTCAATTTGTCATGTCCGCTGATCTGATGGAACACCCAACTTGGAAGTCCCCCTCCCTCCTCCTCTCCCTCCTCCCTCCTCCCCCTCCCTCCCTCCTCCCTCCCTCCTCTCCCCTTCCCTCCCTCAGTCGAACTTCTTTCTCTCCTTCTCTCAGGACTCCTTCTCTTCTCCACTTTACAGTAGATGCCCTCCTTCCCAACCACTTATAGTCCCCGTGTGAGGAGGAAGGAAAGACATGTGTCGGAGAGGAGGAAGAAGTCTCCAACAAACACAGTCTCCGACGCACACAGTCTCTGGTTCACATAGTCTGCGACACACATAGTCTCCAACAAACACAGTCTCCGACACATATAGTCTATGACACACACTCACAGATTCTCTGACTCACATTGTCTCCACACACACACACACACACACACACACACACACACTTACCAGGTGCTAGTCTACCACTCCACACACACACAGTCTCACACACACACACACACACACACACTTACCAGGTGCTAGTCTACCACTCCACACACACACACACACACACACAACACACACACACACACACACACACACACACACACACACACACACACACACACACACACACACACACACACACACACACTTACCAGGTGCTAGTCTACCACTCCACACACTCACTGTCCTCATTACCTGACAGCTTTCTGCCTGTGTTTCCTTTTTTTTATTAGTCGTAAAATTACCAAAATTATGACTTAATTTGAGGAAGATAGCCATAAAATGTTGCTATAATTGGCCCACGAGCTTCCACGTTTTTGTACATGTCTGTTGTCGTTCCTGAGTGATAAAATCTCCCGAATTGAAATATAAATTGGTGTTTTGAACTTGGTTGCTAACGAGGTGGAGTTTTGTCAGTGTGTAAGAACTACGGACCATAGTAATACATTGATTGTCTTCTTCTTCATCAACTTCTTCGCCTCCTTGTTGTTCTCCTTCTTACCGACGTCGCCACAAACACTCCAGGGTGGAGAATGGCTCTTGTGACTGAGAGCTGTTTGTCCAAGTCATCTGTTAGTTGACTAATTGAACTCCAACGCTCAAACGTTATTGTATCACGCATCTGAAATCCATCATTGCCTCGTGAAGAATTTTAAAAAGCTGTGCGTATTTTTATGTATCGCGTTTTGGAAGTACAAGCGTTCGGTCAGCGTCAAAGTCGCTTTTTTTTTTTGTCGCGTAAGTCCCTTTGGAAAGTCCCATTGAACTCCGTCGATTTCTGAGTCACACGAAGCGTGTCAAGCGACCAAAAAACTAAAATAAACGCTCATGTAAAAGAGGGTTAAGAGTTACCTGCAAGATCTAGAAAAGGAGTGAATATAAAGTTACAATTGTCTCTTCCGGGCATTAAGACACATGGAGTTATGAATGGCGTATAATGTTAGACTCTCGTCTAAAACACCTCCTGGCAAATTTTTCTTTCCTTTCTCAGGTGACAACAAAGTTTATGACCAACTTTTTTTTTTTTTAAGCAGGCTATAAGGTAACGACTTCAACAAACTGTCTCCATGAAGGATGTTTATACTCGTAATGTTGAGAACTCTCAAAGACGTCGCTTGTGTTTGTGACCTGACGGTATCTTTACATCATCAGACACTTCTTGAGGTAGAGTTGCTTCTTCTTCTTTTTCTTCTTCAGGAATCTGCGGATTTTTTCGTATTTGGTCCTTGAGGACGAAAGGACTGAACCATATGCACAAAGTATCTATCTATTGTCCTCAAAGACTTAAAGTATAAGCCATCGGTCTCAAGGAATTAACCCATCGTCCTTGAAGACTTAAACCATCGTCACCAATGAGTTAATACATTACCCTACAAGGGCTGATTGTCACATATGTTCCTGACCAAGTGCCACTGTAACGAAGAAGTAAGATCATTACAATATAGTGGATGTTTACGTGATGGTGGCGGACGACCCGTGGCGGACGACCCGTGGTGGACGACCCGTGTACTGTATGTCTTGAGCTGTGTGGCTGTTAGTGTAACTTAAATGCGAGATAGAGAGAGTACAACCCTGTACAGTATATAGACAGGTCAGATATACAATGTACAGTACATAGGCACAGCAGGTATTTTACTCAACCAGGTGTCTATATATGTCAGTTAATGAGCTCTAGTGAAGGAAACTTTAAACCTCAAGACACATTCATGTTCTAGAGACAATTTCATAATCATTCTGTAATCACCTTGACCAGTTGTGAGTCACTGCCCCAGAACACAACAATGGCATCCGTAAAGAACACAGGCCTATGGAATTATACCAAGAGTCACAAGATTTTAGTATATAAGAAAGGAAAGGTCGCGGCGGGAGGTGGCGAGGGACCCCATACAAGTCTCTGCCAAGGGGACACCACACCTCCGTCATCATCAACCCACCTCCCTCTCGCCAGGAACAAACGCAGCGTCGTTCACTATCTCACCATGGATCCATCAGTAAGGCTATACTCCCTACCAGACCCCAGGGAGCCTCCTATAGCTGCTGATGGTGGTGGTAGTGGTGTTGGTACTCGTGTTTTGGTGGTTGTGATGATCTTCGCGATAGTGGTGGTTGTAATGACGGTGCTGATGATAGTAGTGGTGGTGAGGTTGTGGTTGGTAAGTACTAGTGGTGGTTAGCCAGTGACATAGTGATGTTAGGTGATTTATAATGGTGGTTATGATGACCTTAGCGATAGTTGTAAAAGGGTAGGTGGTAATAGCAGTAGTAATTAAGTTGATGTTATTGATGTTAGCAATAGTGATGATGATGACGGTATTAAGTGATGTAGAAGATGATAGTGTTTGGGTAGGGCAGTAATAAAGTGATAATAAGGGAGTGAATAGGATGATGATGGTGATAATGATGAAGATAATGAAAAGAGAGGAGAGTGATGGTGGTAGATAGAGTGTTGTTATGGTGATGATAATGAAGGCGAAAAAAAAAATCTTAAGCACCTGTATCAACAAAAACTCACCTGTTAGCTTTAATATATTACACCGATCTGCCCCCCCAGGTGTCTCTCACTTGCTGATGTGATTCACTCAAACATCATATTCTTCCCAACCCATTTAAGAACATTCCAAATATCACTCATTAAGAAAAGTGACATTACAGGTATTTTATACGTGTCCGACTAATTTTTATATATATTTTTAAGTATATATATTTTACATTTTATTTACATTTCGAAGTCAAATTGAATTAGGAAAATATATTGTAAGATATTAGTGATTTCTTTTTACAAAATCATGAGACAGTGTAAGTGAAGAGAGTCAAAGGTTATTCCAGCCAGAGTGGAGGAACGAGAAGCATTTTGGTTTTTTATCACACTTAAGCACTACTGAAGGATCCACAGCATATTTTTTTTTTTAGTTTAACAACTTTTTTGGCAAAGCTTTGAGTACAATTTGCCTATTCTGAGTAATTCAGTCTGGTCTTGACATGGAGGATGGTATCACTTCTCACTGCCACAGGACAGAGGTTCACACACACACACACACACCCACACACACACACACACACTCATATACGTCTATAATAAATATATAATGGTTGCCCCTAGTGTAACGAGGATGGCCGGCCCAAGGGCCACTTAGGCATGAATTTTGTTTAAGATGTAAAAGCTGTCGTAACACAACAAGCACACCCTCAGTTAATGATTTGTATGACCCAGTGTCAAGGAATAGTCCGAGAAGACCGGACAACTCGCCAACTGCACTGGCTAACCATTACCCCCGGAACACGATCAACAAACCGATTAACATCTAGGTTATTACTGCTGGGTAGACAGAGGCAAATGGCGTAAAGAAACCTGCCCATAGTTTCATCTTGCCCGGGGATTTTACCCAGGCCAGCTTGCTTGCGAGGCGAGCATGTTGATCATTACACCACAGGTCGCACATATACATGTACGTACAACACACGCACACACCTGACACACTCAGATACATTTGCAACACACACACACACACACATGCCGGAAAACCCCCATTTTTAGCCCAGCGTAAACCTTAGGAAGTCGTAAGTCAAGATCTTAGTTGCAGGTGAGTTAGCTAGAGGTCAGGAGCAGGAAAGTATAAGCCAACATTATAATCAATAAATGCAGGTAATAAGAGGATGTTTCCAGACTATCACATCAGTAGAAGAGACTTGGACAGGTAATTGTTGTGACGGACGACTCGGCTCTGGTCATAAGAAAATGGTTACTGGGTCTGAGTTGCTTACTTGAAGGGAAGTAAATAAATTTATTATTATTTTATTATTATTAGTAGTAGTAGTAGTAGTAGTAGTAGTATAATTATATTATTATTATTATTATTATTATTATTATTATTATTATTATAGTAGTAGTAGTAGTAGTATAGTATAATTATATTATTATTATTATTATTATTATTATTATTATTATTATTATTATTATAAATAAAGGATCATTTCGATATGTTTTTCGAATGCTAATCACTTTAGAAGATATTGAAATATAAACTTATTTTATCACGTTTTTACTTGTTAATTACAGGTACTGCTGAGGTGCACAGCGTCTTCTCATAAAACTACGAGGACCTCCTGCTTCCTGTTAACTTTTGTGGTAGGTGAAGATTGCGTGTGTAACCTCTGTCTCTCTCTCTTTCACTCTTTCACACACACACACACACACACACACACACAAACCAAGTCACCACTACCCAACACCTATCAGTTCAGTTTTGATCAGGTAAAGAAGGAAGAATCATGGGACAATAGAGGAGGAGATGAGAAAAGAGGAGAGGAAGGAGGGTCACCCGTCTCCTGTTTACAGCAGACCGCATCTGCTGGCTGTTATTTACACCACTAGTATGTTGTTGGAGACACCGAGTGATGGCCATATATGCGCCGTATGTGTGTGTGTGTGTGTGTGTGTGGTGAGGTAGCATGGTCATCTGCCCACCTCCTCCTCCTCCCGCTATTAACTACTGCTGCTGTTGTCATCTCACCCTGCTGCTACCTGTACATACTGTTTCATTCGGTGTCCTTGTCTTAACACAGTGGGAATTTTCAACTTAGTAAATTATAATTAGTTGCTGTGTCGCGTGCTGTCCTGTCCTGGGAAAGTAGGGGGAAATGCTGACCTTCCTCTGCTGTTTTATTGGCCAAAGTGGGGATTGCCTGCTGTTTTTGCTGTTTCATCATACCCTACGTTGGGTATTATATTCTTTTATTGCTGCTCTCGTTCTACCACGCTGAAAATTATATGCTCTGTCTGCTGTTGAATCTTGCTAAAACAAATCACTATGCTGTTCTCTCTGCTGTTCTGTATCCAGGGTTGGATTATACCCTGTTTATTCCGCTGTTTCACCTTACCAAAGTGGGATGTTTGATTGAAATAAACTGCTGCCTTTCCGATGTCCAATTTAAATAAACTAATCTCCCGATATCCGATTCAGATAAACTGTTTTGCCGATAACAGATTTTGATAAACTACTCTCCCGATATCCTCTATAGATACTCCTTACTTCATATTTTGACCCCAAAGTCGAATTTTAACCTTAGTAATAATATAGGCTATTTTCCTTCCCTCGTATCTCCCATGATTTTTAATTGTTAATGACTAGTGTAATTAGTAATCCAGTATACCCGCTTTAAGACCTTAGTTGAGAATAAGTAATAAATATTTGTAACTTGAAGATGGCAGAATTATTTTCACTAAATCTCAAATTCTGACTAGCTAATGTGATAGAGAATATGTATGTATGTATGTATGTATGTATGTATGTATGTATGTATGTATGTATGTATGTATGTACTGTATGTATGTATGTTCAAGGAAAATAACTTTATATCTTCGTGGGATACTGAAAAGCTGACGCATATCAAGCAGTCTTACGCAGGAAAATACGATAATAACTCAATTTAACTTCATCACCTCTTTCCTGACCCTTCCTGTGTTGAGTCTTGTTAAGGTGTTAGTGATGGCAACAGAGGCTACCTAACTTTATACTGAACAATTTAATAATACCATAAACTTCAACTTATTCTAATATTATTTTGTGAACTTTAATTGGATCATCTGAAGAGTAACAACCAAGCTTATTTCATCTAATGATTAAACGCCCTAATGTTACCTATTGTGGAGGGTTAGGTTAGGTTACGATCTGTTAGGTTCAGATCAGGTAAGGTCACACCAGAACAGAACAGGTAAGACCCAGATCAAAACAGGTTAGGTTGGGTTAGATAACCATTAAAATAATTAAAATCAATGTGAAATAACCTGGGCGACAATCTTCATGCAGTCCCTTTAAATACTCGTTTGACCAGCCATCGTGAGCGAGTTTATCAAGGTAAACCTCCACTGTACACAGGACTGTAAAAATAGTCACCCTACATAAAAGACAGTGTAAATCTGTAAATACATTTGATCATAATTTACAACTGGCCACTAAATGGAATCAAGTTTCCATTACAATACAATAATAAGTGGAACTTTTTTGTCAGTTTATTTTTTTTTTCAAACATTAAAGCGATGTACTTTTACGTGAAGATTAACAATGAATTATATTTATTTACCACTGTGTTGATAGTTTGACACGTGACTGAAGAATATTGATGTTCGGATGTTATATAAATAATTAGTATAGCTTAGTAGTATAGTATAGGATAATAATATAGCATAGTAGTATAGTATAGGATAATAATATAGCATAGTAGTATAGTATAGGATAATAATATAGCATAGTAGTAGTATAACATAGGATAATAATATAGCATAGTAGTATAGTATAGTGTAGTAATTACACAGAGAGCATCGTTCAATATGTTTTACTTAAGGGAAAGTTAAATTACGTATTGATATTAATCTGGTGAGCAAGTTTACGAGTGGTGATTGAATGTGGGAGGTTGTAATACACACCTTGGCTGGTACTTGCTGAACACACCGCCAGGCGCCACACCCTCAAGCAGCTACACTCGTCCTTACACTACACTAAACCACCCTGCTATACCCACACACCCACTAGACCATACTGCTACACCCACACACTACACTAGACCACTCTGATACACCCTCACACTACACTAGACCACCCTGCTACACCCACACCACATCCCTCACACCCTCTAGACCATCCTGCTACACCCACACCACATCCCTCACACCCTCTAGACCACCCTGCTACACCCACACCACATCCCTCACACCCTCTAGACCACCCTGCAACCACCCACACACCCTCTAGACCACCCTAGTCACCAATAACTCATGATACTATCGCTAATATTATAAACTCGACCCTGACCCCAAGCTCTCTCTCTCTCTCTCTCTCTCTCTCTCTCTCTCTCTCTCTCTCTCTCTCTCTCTCTCTCTCTCTCTCTCTCTCTCTCTCCACACTTATTTCCTATCTCCTCTTACCGCCTTTCCTCTTGTTTTCCCTCTCCCTCTCATTATCGTCGTTTTTATTTTCTCTTTCTGCTTTGTGATGACTAGTGTTGGCTTCCTTCTTGCTTCTCTCTCCTTCTCTTCTTTTCTCTTTTCTCTCTGTGTCTTTCTTCCCTTATGCATTACTTCCTCTTCATCCTCATTACTACCCCTTGTTATCATCTTCTAGTCTGTCTCCGCTTGTCATCATCTCCCTTCCTCTCCCCATGATCCTCTTTATTCCGGCCCATCCTTGTTTTTCTCTTCTCTTCTCTTCTCTTCTCTTCTCTCCTCTCCTCTCCCCCTGCCCACCGCGACACACCTCACGAAGCCGGACATACCCTAAAACCGAGATAAAAATCATGATCTTGGGTCAGAAATATCATTACAGGTACAAATTTGAGTACAGTAATGTTCCTTGAGTTACAATAACGTGAGAGAAAGTTTGAGAGTTTATTCAGAAATATAGGTTGCAAAATACAGGTATAAGGGTATATAGTAATTTTCTTGTGATGACAATATACAGAAGAAAGTTTGACAGTTTATTTAGAAAATCATAAAAACACAGATTATGATTCAAATTATAGGTGATAGTAAGTTATAGGTGGATAAAGTGTTAATTAAGACATATCAACAGGTGCAGTAATTACCATGTATAGCTGATGCCTCACTGGCAAGTCCATCGAGGAGTGTGGCCATTTGTGGAGTGTTTTTGTTGTGATGGTGTTGTGATGTTGTGTGTGTTGTGATGGTGTTGTGATGGTGTTGTGATGGTGTTATTGTTATTGTGTGTTGTGATGGTGTTGTGATGTTATTGTGTGTTGTGATGGTGTTGTGATGGTGTTGTGATGGTGTTGTGATGGTGTTGTGATGTTATTGTGTGTTGTGATGGTGTTGTGATGGTGTTGTGATGTTATTATTGTGGTAATGTTGTGTGTTTTGACGGTGGTGTTGTGGTGATGTTTTGATTATCATGTGGTGTTGTTACAGTGGTGGAATGGTGTTATGGTGTTTTGTGGTGATGGTGTTGTGGTAGCGTTACTGTAGGAGGGAGTGATGTATGGGTCCGGGGGTACCAGTTCGCCCTCACTGTCACCGCCACCGTTAACGTCTCTTGGACACCATCTCTACAACCACCATCACCATCACTACAACCTCCAGCACCAACAACATAACTTCCACTAACATAACCTCTAAGCTCCACCACCATCACTACAACTACCATCACCTCTACCACCATCACCGCAACAACAACAACAGCAACAACATCTACCACTACCACCGCCATGGTTACAACAACTATCACCACCACTACAAAAACAACCACTACCATTAACCACTACTGCCATCATCACCACCATCACTGCAACATCAGTAACCACCGCCATCACCACAGCAACTATCACCATTACTCTAATCACCACCACCGCAACAACCACCACCATCATTACTATACAGCCATCTGACCACTTTCACCACAGCATTACTCCCATCACCTCCATATAAACTAAACAAATGAGGTAAGGTAAAAATCATCATTAACAATTACCTAATCACCATTGAGCTTCCATAATCAAGATCCAATCATAGTCAGGTGATGGTGACAAGGGATTAGCGAATATACGTGTGTGCGGTGTACTTTGTCATAATTATAAGGGATAGTTAGTAATGTTTCTTGCTAGTCACTCGTCTGTGTGTGTCGTGGAGGGGATGGTTCTTGTCTCCTGGTGTTTAAGCTAATTGATGCCAGATGTATACCGGCTGCAGCACGTACTATGAGGTCCCACAGGTGTGTGTATTTACCTGTTACCTGTCTACTGATTGTTACCTCAGGTGACGGATAGTTTTTTAAAGGAGAGAGAAACATAGCACTTAATAATTACATTGACAGAGAGAGAGAGAGAGAGAGAGAGAGAGATTATTTTGAGAAAGAGAGAGATATGACGATAGAGAAAAATAATGAGAGTGAGATTGATCACTATATCATTGCGTTGAGAAAGAGAGAGAAATAGAGAGAGAAAGAAAATGAGAGTAAGAAGAAACGCTTTATATAATTGTTATTTTGAGAGAGAGAGAGAGAGAGAGAGAGAGAGAGAGAGAGAGAGAGAGAGAGAGGTCAGAAAGAGAAAAAAAAATTAGATCGACCATACCACAGAGAATCTTAAAGAGACATTTTAAAAGAATAAAATTACATTTTAATTAAACTACAGTACTTTATAACCATTTATTATTACCGGATTATTTCCAATGCGGAGTTTGACATTTGTATATTCTACCATAGTTCATCTCACATTATAGAAGTGCTTACCATATCTTATCACAAAATATGTAGCTTTCTTAACATAGTTTATCCCAAGTTATGGAAGGCTACCATAGTTTATCCCAAGTTATGGAAGGCTACCATAGTTTATCCCAAGTTATGGAAGGTTACCATAGTTTATCCCAAGTTATGGAAGGTTACCATAGTTTATCCCAAGTTATGGAAGGTTACCATAGTTTATCCCAAGTTATGGAAGGTTACCATAGTTTATCCCAAGTTATGGAAGGCGGGGACGACGGATCACTAGTTTAGGAACGTCATTAATGAGTGACAGGAAATTAAGAAAGCCGCTCCAGCTCGACGAGGAAGGTTAGGAAGTTACTGGTGGTTGATGGTGGGGAGGAGGGCGAGTTTTGGGGTGCTAGGGGCGAGGTGGGCGCGTGGGCGTGGTAATTAACATGCAGGTGTGGGCGTCTGAGGCTGTCCAGGAGGCGGCGGTATCTGCTGGGAGTGATTAATGTGACGGACAAAGATGGGTGCCCGCGCGGTGTCCCCCTTATCTCTCTCTCTCTCTCTCTCTCTCTCTCTCTCTCCTACCACATAAACATCCTCAAGACCAGCAGCCTCGTCAGGAGATAATGAAGAGTTCTCTTCTACCTGTACTCAATGAATCGTGACGAGGAAAAGGTTGGTGTGGGCAAGGGGGGTAGAGGAGGCGAGGGACGGAAGGGGAAACGTAGGGAGGGGGAGATTGAAAGGTGAGTTTAGGGGGTTGTGTCACCCACCTGGTGTTTGTCGTGAATATTTAAGAAAGACTCAGGTGGTGTGTATAATGATTCATGGTGAGTAAGGTCCATAATATGAGTGATGGATTCAAATGACTCAGGAAGGTTATAATGATTTACGATGAGTGAAGGTCCCAGAGAATGAGGGATGAGTGTTACCCGTCTCTCACTTTAACCCATGTTGACGGCAAGACTCATAACACAGTGATGGATGAGTAAGTCTCCTCATCCAAGCGGTAAAGACTCATGGTAGATAATTTCAGTTGTGTAACGCTCATGGCAGACAGGTACTGGTGTAAACAATGTCTCATAACACTTGTGATAGACAAGTGATGGTCTAAACAGTGACTCACTCGGGCCAATCTTGAAAAAACAACTCGAATAAGGAGATGTCACTGTTAACAGAAACTCGCTCATACTGTTGGACTGCGAGAACAGAGGACCGGTCTAGCCAGGTCACTGTTTTTGTAGTCAGAAATTATGCTGTAGGACAAAATGTATCATATTGGAACCTAACTTGACCTCTTATAACAGTATTGGATCCTAACTTGACCTCTTATAGTATAATAGTATTGGAACCTAACTTGACCTCTTATGACAGTATTGGATCCTAACTTGACCTCTTATAGTATAATAGTATTGGAACCTAACTTGACCTCTTATGACAGTATTGGATCCTAACTTGACCTCTTATGATAGTATTGGAACCTAATTTGACCTCTTATAATAATGTTGGAACCTAACTTGACCTGCTATAATAGTGTTGGGACCTAACTTGACCTGTTATAATAATATTGGAACCTAACTTGACCTCTTATAATAATATTGGAACCTAGCTTGACCTCTTATTATAGTTCTGGAAGCAAGCTTGACCTTTTGGAATCTCACTTGACCTTTTATCGTAGTATTGGAACCTAACTTGACTTGCTTTACTCTTAGGTGAGATTAGGTTAGGTTACAATATGAGATGTTCTTTTTGTCTTCTTTTGCGTCATTTCCGTGGGCGGGGCGCGGCAGGTAAACAACTCACTCTCCCCAACATACCACGGACCCTCACCTGAGCTCGGCATCATGAACAAGTGCGGCTGAGGACGATAATGACTCATGAAGGGTAGTGAGTGATAGATGAGGCTAGCTTGATGAATGAGCCTCTGGGCCCCTTAAAGAAACGAGAGAAGAGATGTTCATTATGATACAAAGAGTGATTACCTTAACGTTCTTAGGGGGACTTCACGTTGACGTGCGAATTTACGCAAGTTCTGGAAGTTGTAGAGTCTCTCGTTGGGCGAACTGTAGGTGTTGGTGGATATACACCTGTAGATTATGAACAAGAGTGGGCCCAGTACTGACCCCTGTTGGGTACAGCGGTAATGCACATGGCTCTCACTAATGTGTCCTGAGTTTAATTCTCGGCTTGGGTCAGAGGTGAGAAGGGTGATATCCAGTGTGACCTTACCAAACATTACAGGATTCCTCTGTGTACAGCAAGTGGGCTAATAATACATACTTTGTTTATTAAACCCGAAGATTGGCTATAAAATGTACATAAATAATTGTGCATGATTGTATTCTTGTAGTTATTCCCAAGACAATCTTTGTCCATGATAAATGTACATAAAACACAGTGCTAATTTATCGTCTCTACGTCAACCAAGTTCTTGAAGTTAAATATTTCTTGGCGTGACTCGTGTAAGGTTCATAAAGTCTGCAACACCTTCACACCCCGCTGACGGATAGCTTGGCTGCCTCCTGCTTCAGATTTATCAACTTACAAATTTAATTTTGATGTTAATGTCGCCCCTTGGTGGATTAATTTTATTTTGTTCGTTTTCCAATACTTCCTTTTCTCTATGTTTAATTGTTATCGTGGCTTTATAGCATGTTTTTTTTATCTCCTCTACCGTGTTACATATTTTGGGGGGATTTACAAATATAATCCTTCTTGTGCTCTAAACTTTCAGCTCCTTTGGCTGTTTAGTCCTAAGCCCTCTAGCGCGGTGGGTTAAATTATCGGAAGGTGTTGACAAACTTGGGTGACACCTCTCTCAGCCACCTCCTCATTCTGCTGGCGGAGACGAGTGTGGTACGTCCTTTTTTTTGTAGAGATAGAGAGGGTGAAAGAAGATCAGAAGTGGGGGAAGGAAGTTTATAGTTTGGAAATTGAAGAAATTTAGGAGGTAGGAGAGGGCGGGCTGACTGCCTAAGCAAAGCCATTAGTGTGTTAAGGGTTGTGTAATGAGTTAGTTATTGTCTGTCGGTACAGGCACTAGACATTCTACCCTATCCCATATATGGGTGTTTAGAGGGCCTTATTTAATATTCCGCCGACCCTACTGGCGGATGCTGGTCTAGGGAGGTTGTCTATTTCCTGGCCGTATAGATCGGGGGTGGTAATGGACCTTTTGAGATTTGGTAACTTTTTGGGAACCATGTATGGTCGTTGTCTTGTCTGGTGGGAGTCTTTGAAGGAGTTCTTTCTCTGATCGTTCTATCTTTTGCCAGACTCTGCTGGCCATTGTGTGTAGCTGCTGGTTGATGGGTTTTATTCACAGGTCTCTATGTATCTCGGCTGTGGTTCTGGTGAAGGGGTATCTTTCACTTGTGACGAATCTCAGGGATTCAATTTGAACCACCTGTAATTTTAATAATTGTGTGGTGCTCATAGTATGAAGAGGTACTGCTGGGTAATTTAATATCGGTATGATAAGTGATGTCACCAGGCGGAGTTTTATATTCTCGGGTAGCGTGTTAAGGCGGTAAAGTTTTTTCAGCTCTCTTTTTGCCTTTTCCTTCCTGGTGTGGACATGGTGGGAGTAACCTGTCGTGGATGTATGCAGGCCCAGGAGGGTGCCTCTGCTTTTGTATTCTATCTGGGCATTGTTGGTTAATAATGGGTGGATTTTCTTTCTGCATAAGGGTATTACTGTGAATTTCGGGAGACTGGTTTGGATTTTCCAATTGTTTTCATAGTTATTTACCCTTTCAATTTCTCGTCTGGTGTTGTCGACCTGTAGTGTTCTTGATTTTCCTCAGTGTGTTGTTATTTGAGTGATGTCATCTGCATACATAATATCTTCGTTGCCTATTCTGGTAGGAGGTGGGGTGTCACTTGTGTAGATGATATATAGGGAGGGAAAGAAGACGCTGCCCTGAGGGACTCAGCTCATGAGTGGGAAGGTCTCTTCTGTGTGTTGTCCCACCCCCAGTCTGGCATTCCTGCCATCAAGGATGTTGCAAAGCAGGTTTTCGATGATGGTTGGAAGTCCGAGTTGGAGGAGCTTATATTTTAGGCCATCATGCCAGACTTTGTCAAACGCCTTCGATACATCCCGGAGAGTTAGATTACATTGGCTACCACTCGCTGCGGACCTGGCTATGTTCTCACATGCCAGGGCTATCGCAGTTGATGTGGATTTCCCTTTCCTGAACCCAAATTGTCTGCAATTGTTTTCTTTGGTCGTTTCCAGGTGATTTCTTAGACGGTTATTGATGATTTTTTCTAGAGTTTTCCCAGGTACTTCGAGGAGAGAGATCGGTCTATAGTTTAGTGGGACGGCAGGGTTCTTTCCTTGTTTTGGTGTTAGGGTAATAATGGCCTCTTTGAATTTAGTTGGGAAGCAACCGTACGTCCTCCTTGTGTCTCTGAACTCAAGTGTCGACGGTCCTGTTCATCTTGTGGAATGGACCGTCCCGACACCCTGCTGAGTCGATGAACGACCAGGTGACAACGAGAGCCAGGTAGAGGAGGATCTTGTGGTGAACCTGGCTGTAGTCGCTACCATGGAACATCTGTTTAGCTGAATTCATTTTTCCATCCTTTTTCTTCAGTTTCCTCCACCTTCTTCCCTCACTACTACTCACCCTCCCCCGTCTTCCCTCACACAGCTCCTTTCACTAATCACAGTTCTATCTCTTCCACAAATCCTCCACTACCCCCACCTACCACCCATACACCACCATCACAACGTCCTCCCTCTCCCACAACCACCACCTTCCCTTCCCTCTCCCACAGCCATCACCATCTCCCCCTTTTCCCACAGACCTCCCCTGCCTCATCCACCACTGCTACCTCACACTCCTACAAGTCAACCACTCCCCTTACCCCTTCACCACACCACCTTCTCCCTCACTTAACCCCTTCCTTAATCAACACCACTTACTTGTGCCTCCATGTTCCACCCCTTCCTCCCTTTTGCTTTCACCCCCCCGCCCCCGTTATCCCCTCACTCATCTTCTCCTTCCCTCCCTTCCCCGTCTACCCCTCCCCCGTCCACCCCTCACCCTACTTCCCCTCCCCTCTCCTCCCCGCCGACTATTAATACAGCGGCGGCGGCTGGCGGTAAGGTGGGCCCAGAAACCTAATATATAGCAATTATCCACCGCCGCCCTATTAATCATGGGCACCCCGCCACGCACTCTACCACACACCCCGCCACGCACTCTACCACACACCCCGCCACGCACTCTACCACACACCCCGCCACGCACTCTACCACACACCCCGCCACGCACTCCGTCACACACCCCGCCACGCACTTTGCCACACTCCCCATAGCGCACTCTACCATGCACCCTGCCACGCATTCCGCCATTCACCTACTCACACACTCTACCACATACATACCGCCACGCACTCCATCATGCACCCAATGACGCACCCTGCCACACTTATTGCCACACACTCCGTCATGTACCTCACCATGCATTTTGCTACACCCGTCTTCACGTACTCCGTCATGCATCCACCACACGAACTTTGCTAAGCACCCAGCCAAACACTTCGTTATGTACGCCGCCACACACTCAAAAACGCTCACACACTCAACAAAATACCCCAATAAACACCCTACCACTCACCCTGCCACTCGCCTTCCCACACACCCAACAACACACTCGGGTACACACTCTATTAATCACCTTAATACATACACCTCACTACCACACACACCCAACCACACTTCTTACCATGCACCCCACCACGAATCCATACCTTGCCAAACCCCATTAGGGCACGCCCTCTGAAGACGTGCACTGCAGCTCCCTGTAACTCAACGGACTGTACGGCTGCACAACACAGAGACCCGTGACCCGTGCAACACCTAACATCGTGCAACAAACAAAACGTACACAAGAGGCTCATTCCCTGCAACATACAAGAGGTGTACACCATGCAACACCCTAAGAGTGTAATACCATAAAACACACTAGGGGCGAACTTCATACGCCATGCAACACGAGGGTCATACACCATGTAATTCACTGGGGTCGTACACCATGTAATTCACTGGGGTCGTACACCATGCAATACAATACTGGACCCACACTATTCAACACCACAATAAACTCCACATTTTCCTCAAATACTGATTTATATGGTAGGTTGAGGGGCCCCGCTGGCGCCACCTATACCAGCTTCGACTGCACTTCGGTGTCGCTCAGGGGCAAACAATACAAATATTGAGGTGTTTCTCTGTTGCTTTCCTGAACCATCGATATCATACCCAAAGGGAGAACCTCACATAATGACAGCTGTTGCCTCCATTAATGCTATGAGGTATAGTGTCACCGAATAGTCAATAAAACTAAAACAACGGAGTGTGTGGTGTTGGTGACTCCATCACCTCCTGCCTCTCTCTTAGTCTAGGCATGGGATTAAGACAGGTTACTCACACTTTACTGGAGGTGCGACTCCCAAGACCCATGGAAGGAGGGAGGGAGGGAGGGAGGGCAGGAACGTCTCACATATCCCTTTTCATACTCAAGAACTGGTCCTGCACACTGCGCTTGGACCCACACCGTGCAACACAGAAAACAGGCACTACACTATTACAGCACATTATACACGTATCTACGAATGAATATGTAAAATGCGCAACACTATAATAGAAATCGATCGTACAACACTCAAGAAGCACTTACCTTTGTAAAACACAAAATACCTATAATCGTGACAGGAACAGTGTGTGGTAGCAAGTTGTAACGTGAGCCTGTTTGGTGCTGCACGAGCGGAGGTCCACATCCGAGCGACATCTTGAGCTATACAAAACTAAAGTCATATCTTTAATTTACAACCGGCTCAGAAAAGATCTATATGTACCTACAAAAACACACGTACAACAAACAAGGCACCAAAACTAGTTCAAAATGCCATAAACCAACACTCACGCAACACATGTGCACCTCACAGCGGGACCACACACACACACACACACACACACACACACACACACACACACACACACACACACACACACACACACACACACACACACACACACCACCACATTTACCCACCTCAGAAGGAAGGAGGGAGGGGGGAGGAAAGAAACGTGAGAAGGGAAAAAACAGGAAGGTAAGTGCATGGGGTGGAAGTCATGTTAAAGGTAGAAAATAGTTGGAGAGAGACGGAAGGAAGGAAGGAAGGAAGGAAGGAAGGAATGTTGGGAGTGTGAGGGAGAGACAGAGTGAAAAGTGAGAAGGTCAATATGAAGAGGAGACACAAAGGATAAGCTCAGATGATATACACAAATAAATACAGAGTGAAGCACAGACTCTGGTGAACTAACCTTCATAAAGGCACCACAGACTTACTACACGGGAAATATTAATGAACACTGCAGACACATAGATAACACAGTCACTCTCATTACATACAACCTGTTATCTGTAGTCAATATGAACGCGTTTGAATTTACAATTTAAGAAATATATAACTTTGAGGCATGACCAAAAAGACCACAGATAAGACTTGTGTAAATTGGTCTTTTCTCAGCTGTTTGCGCTATCTTAGTTTTTTGTTTTTAAATATTACATCAAGTCTTTAGTCCAACACAGCATCTGGTTCTCTTAATGGGGACCAAATCATATGAGCAGTCTGGCTGGCTCACGTGGTCTTTGCCAACGAAAATAATTCACCGACGTAACGCCAGGCTCGGCAGACTATGAAAAAGAGCCCCAGTGAAATATAGGTGTGTTATAAAAGCGCATTTAGAAAACATTAACATAAAATCCAGGGAGCATGACTCTCACGTGTTGCCAGCAAGTGTGAAAAAAACATCGTCTTGGCTGTAACTGGTGTACTGTAGGTGATGTAGGTAACATTGGTTTGTAGGCAGTAAACAACGAATACTTTGGTTGATGATTGGTAGAATAAATATCCCAAATAGTGATTTATATGCACTTATAACAGTACACATTAGGTATCAGTTCTAGTCTCCGCAGTTCTGGATCGCAGGTAGCAAAGGGCCTCTCCTCCGTCAGGTGGGATCGTGGCCTGGTGGGTGTCTGACTCCCTAACAAACCGGGATATTTGTCTGTCATAGTATATAATTGTTGAGAGACTAGTGTAATTACTAACCTTGTTACGTGTTTAAAGACCTTAGTTGTTGAAGTGCAGTAATAACATTATAACGTCAACGACTCCCTACCACACACACACGACCATCCTCATGTAGTGTTTACGGTCCCGGTCCTGAGAGACATTACATAACTATTATTAATGTGTTTGGATTACTTGAATATTAACCTAACCTAACCTAACCTAACCCAAGATCAGGTAACGTTAGAGCGGTTAATCTTCAAGTGAAATAATCTGGGGCGTTTAATCTTCATGTGATCCCTATGAGTTCTATTAACTAAAGACCATTAATGACTGCCGGCGCGTAATTTATCGTTCGAGGCGGTGTTGTGTTACCGTGTGATTCATCGTAACTTGGAACTGATCTGATCACAATTAATGAATGGTGTGGGTGGCCATGTGATCTTTGACCTCGCCCCGTGTACCTTACTATCACTTGCAGCTACCGTGTGATCTTTAACTTCGTCCCATGTACCTTAGTAACTATCACTACTGCCGCTACCGTGTGACCTCTGACCTGTGTCTGATCATTAAGGCCTCCGTAACCTCTCTCTCTCTCTCTCTCTCTCTCTCTCTCTCTCTCTCTCGTTCTTGACACAGACCCTCCCAAGTAGTCGACAAATCTCCGTCCTGACATCCGCTCACTACCTTGCCAAACAACAGTCATTACTTAATGCTCTATCATTTTGGTCGGTAACTGCTGTGGCTTCACCTAAACTACACCAAAGGTTATGTCTCTGATTAATGCTTACAGTAATTACACCTTTATTGTTGTAGTTATTTAATAATAATAATAATAATAATAATAATAATATTGTTGTTGTTGTTGTTGTTGTTGGCAGTACCTATAATATCATATTGACTTCCTCCAGGGCTCGTGGGCGGGGGTCAGGTGTACGAACACCTTGTCTCCCGTGTGTTGGGGAGGATGAGAGGCGAGGTAGGGAGCGCTGCTGCCGTATGCGTGACACTATCACACGCCGCCGGGGGTTGGCGAGGACCTTGCTAGATAACTGCCTCGCCATCCATCACCCAGCCTGACGGTAATTGCCTAGCAGTTTGTACCAACAACCCTAGTAATTATAGTATCATGCACAACCACACCAACCCCTCCCTCCCTCCCCACCCTCTCAATCAAATACCTCCTTCCTCACCACCCACCTCGATCCCTCGTTCCTTCCCCAACATATTACATCCCTCCATCCTCACCATACCTCACCTTATCCCTCTCTCCTAGCTACACATACCACACCCCTTTTCCCCACCCCTCCCTCCCCACCATAAGCCCTTCCTCCCCGCCACACCCCTCCCTCCCCACCACAAACCTTTTCCTCCCCGCCTTACCCCCTCCCCTTCTAACCACATCTTCACCACCACACTTTGTCTTCCCCTTCACACCCCCCCTCACTCCCTTCCCCACTACATCCCTTCCTCCCTACTACATAGCTCGTCTTCCCCACCAAACTCCAACCATACCATCATGGGTTGAGTATGGCTATCAACTTACAGTGGGTTTGGAAGTAAGTCCAGAATATTTTTTTTTTACTCATTACTAACACAACGTATCTTCTGCAAGCTTACTGTGGATAGGACATTATCATGGATTTCTTTAGAGCTTACAACTTTCATGGGTTAACTTGCAGGTAAGTCATGGGTTAACTTGTAGATAATTATCATGGGATAGCTAGTAGGTAACTGTCATGGGTTCAATATGTATAGGTAACTCATGAGCTTCAAAAAGTGAGGTAAGTCATGTGATCAAGACATGGGTATCAGGCAAGGAAAGTGATTTAACCTACTGTTTTTCTTTAATTTTCTTGGACCAATAACACATTGTATGTTACTATTATAATAAACTCACATGGTTTATTATAAGTTGCATCGTGTATGAAAACAAAAACAGTAGCGTCATACTTTGTGTTCACACTTGGTTTGGTTGGCACAGCAGCTGAACCAAGCAGCCATTCAATATGTTTGCTGGCTCGGATTACGAAATTATTTGGCTTTTAGTAGAATTTCTTCCATTAACTTATTAACTTGGTTCAGGTTAGGTTAGGTTCCCTTTGGTTAGGTCGATTTTATTTAAGTTTGGCTATGTTTAATTTCGTTTGGTTTGGTTTGGTTTAGTTAGGTTTGGTTAGGTTTTTTTGGTTTGGTTTGTTTGGTTTGGTTTGGTTTGGTTGGTTTTGTTAGATTTGCTTTTAGGCTGGGCTGGTTTGAGGTAAGGTTTGGTTGGGATGGATAAGTTAGGTTAGGTTAAGTTAGGGTTTTTATTGGTTTGGTATAGTTTGCTTTGGTTAGGTGAGGCTCTCTTTGGTTAAGTTAGATAGGTTAGGCTAGGCTGGGTTAGGATAAGCTCGGTTAGGTAAGGTGAGGTAAGGTTTGGTTAGGATTGGTTGGGTTAGAATTACGTAGTTATTCTTAAGGGGGGGAGAGAGATAATCTTCACATGATCCCAAAATAAAAATTTAATATATTTCCTCCAGCTATAATCATTACACTTGCCACCTATGTTATTGTGTTTTTCCCAGGCATGATGACGTGCTGTACAAATGGTAATAATAAATTTCGTTGTAGTTTTTGTCCTGCATAGAGGATATCATCAGTTAGGTGGTAAAATATACTTCAAAATGCATTAACAACCAGACAGTAACTCACCTACCTTCATTATGTGTTATCTTGCCACTTACCTTCAACTTAATGTTTATGACTGTCTTTGATGATGCACTTAAGTCGTATGGCTCTCAATTTAAGCTTGTTTAACTCTACACGCTGGTATTGTGACAACCTTTGGATGGTGGTGGTGCGGTTAGCACGCTGCTTACTGCTGTACTGTACCAGGCTGGCTCCTTCCTCTCTTGTCCAGGAGATGTTACTGTGCTAAAAATCTAATTTGTTATAAAAATACTGTGAACACCAGCACTGTATCATTTATATATCTGTTTTTTTTTATGAACGCAAAACAAAATAACTAAACTCAGCCAAACTAACACTATTGTAGGAGTGTCAGTTTATATTTGGTTTGGCGAGTGTGAGGAGTCTGAAAAATATATACAGAAGGTGTAGTGTTGCTGCTCGTGGTACTTTCTCAATAATGTGTGACTTGAATGTTGAGGAGTCTTCCTCTATATATATATACAGTATGTGACAAATGGACTTTTTATTACTTCCAAAATTACAGGAATTTACAGTACCAGACAACTTAAATAACTTAGTACAGCCAAGTTCTTGAAAAAAAGATTTATCACAAAGGAAAACTGGATTAATTTAACATTACCAGGAAATTCATGGCGATATAGCACGACTAGGCAACTTAACATGGGCTAATACAGACAAGAAAATTACCACGATTTAGTACGTCTCGGCAACTTTAATAGGTTTTTAAATAACCCCTACTGCTTAAATAACACCTGCTACTTGACTAAGGCAAATGAAATTAGTTCTATGATTTATGTGCCTCGTGTTACGCCACCACTGGCAGCCGTCGTGAACACAGCCGAGCGTGGGCATTAAAATGATGACGCTTCCAGGTGTGTTATGAAGCAAGTAAGCTGATGTTTCCTACTGTCAGGTGTGATGTGTGGTGGATCCTCGATGACTCATACATTGATACAGGGGTGCACGGTACGCAAGATGGATAGATAGATAGATAGATAGATAACTTAACCTAATCTAGCTTAATGCCTCCCAGATAGTGTTTGGTTCTTTAATAATTAAGTGAAAATAAACTGGGGGACTACTCTTCAGGGTGTTCCAATACATTAGCCGTGAAGAACACAAACCATTCCCATTTCCAAAGTGAATATAATTTGGTCACTGTTAATTAGCATATCCCAGGTATTAATAAGTTTTACCGTATTTAAGAACTTTTTACCGCATTTAAGAAGTTTTACCGTATTTAAGAACCTTTTACCGCATTTAGGAACTTTTTACCGCATTTAGGAACTTTTTACCGCATTTAAGAAGTTTTACCGTATTTAAGAACCTTTTACCGCATTTAATAACTTTAACCATATTTAAGAACTTTACCGTATTCAAAATCTTTATACTGTATTTTAGAACTTTGTACCGTATTTAAGAACTTTTTACCGTATATACGAACTTTTACCGTACATATTTTTTGTTGTTGTACCACATTTGAGAACTATTTACCTTATGATGGATCAAAAAACTATTTAATAGGAATGATGTGTTTATCAGTCTGTGAAGGGTAGACTCGCTTACAGATGGTCAGGCACAACATTGTAGGTATGACCGTTTGAACAACCGGTGTGAGCATGAACATAGCACAACACGTTACCTCATCAGGAATTGAGCCTTGAACACTTTCTTTGCTATTCGTCTGTGTAGTGAAACAGGTAATCGGGCGGTGCTACTTAATGCTACATTATATACACTACTAGCAGGTAATCGGGCGGCGCTACTTAATGTTACGTTATATACGCTACTAGCAGGTAATCGGGCGGCGCTACTTAATACTAAGTTAGATACGTTACGTTTTTTTGCGAAATAGATTATTTTTCAAATTTACCGGCATGCATATTGGTAATTTTGTGAAATAACTTACAAACCGGCTAACCAAAGTTAAAAAAACCCAACAGGAACACTTAACTGTGTATCAATCTACACGAGCCATCCTAACCTAACCTCTCACTTAACCTAACCATATAGGGTTAGGTTAGCTCGGTTGTCTGTTTGTAAGGTATTTTGTAAAATAACCGATTTCGCAAAAAAAACACGTAACATATATACTATTAGCAGGTAATCGGACGGCGCTACAGTACTTATTGCCACGCTATATGCTAATAAATCTTGCACCAGGTCAACTTATGCTTTTTGGCGTAGCTGGGAGACTCCCCAAAGCTTCTGTGCTACAACTTGTCTCACAACAACATTAACAACACTAAAATATTGTCACCGTTTCCCTTTAATGTATCTTTGCTCACAAAACATTTTATTGCTTAAAGAGAAAAAAACGTGAATTTAACAGAAAACGTTTTATGTGTTTAGAACAATAGATGTAACTGAGAACGTTTTATGGGTTCAAGTAAGAAAAAGAAACGTTAATAAAACTTACTGTCAACGGTATAAATCACAAATACAACACAACATATACAAACAAGTTGCCTTAATATGTGTAATTATAGTAGCGTCGTGGTTAATGGTGTTTTATTAATGGCAGTGGGTAATCGTCTCTGGGGGTCATGGGTGAACCTGGTCTCAGTTAATTAATGGTATATCCCCTTACACATTTGCTAAGTTTAGGCACATGAAAGAAAAACTCTTGTAACCTGAGATTTCCAAAACAAATTACGTGACATTGGTTAAAAATAATAATAATAATAATAATAATAATAATAATAATAATAATAATAATAATAATAATAATAATAATAATAATAATAATAATAATAATCATAATTAACGGTTTATTGAAAAAGTTCGGCAGCCCGAAGGTTGAAAATATACATTGGACAAAAATGACTTACTACATACAAAGACATGGGGTGGGTGGGTCATGAAAGAAGGAACAGTGATAAGGTTTGTGTGTGTGTGTGTCTGAGACGGTGTTGCTATACGGTAATGTACACTCACAGACACTCGCACTAGTAGTGTTTTTCTCCATTCCCAGCATAAAGTTGTCCAGTTAAAGACTCTACAGTATACCATACACACCTATGTCTTTCTACCTGTTCTTTGCTGCTCCAGATAAGAGACTTTGGTTGCCTCCCTCCAGAGGGTCACGTTGTACTCCAGTTGTCTTGTGTGTTGCTAGACAACTGAAAGGAAACCGTTCTTTTCACCCTTGGGCTAGTTTCTACTTTATGCTGTTGTGTATTTCTGTACTTCAACAGCTACGTCATCTAATCCTGGTTCGTGATTCTTGGCGCCATCTGCTCACCCCGCGCTTCCAGGCAGGTGAATTATGGTGGTGTTTGCACAGTACGAGTCGTCAACAACAGTGAAACACTAAACAACATTCATCATCCGGTCTAGAGGTCTGATTAATTTCATCCACCTCACACTGATGTTAATGTTTCCGTGTGTAGCCGCGACGGTAGCGCCGGCAGCTGTGGTGGCGGCGGATGTGGCAAGCTTTGTCAGCAGTAATTATTCTGGTCATTCTTTTTTCTTGCTCAAGCATCAATATTAATGAGTTTTCTTTGTTTTGTTTGTTTTTACTTCTCTTACCTTTACTTCTTCCCTGCTTGTGTGTGTTGGATCAAGAATACAGGAACCATAAAGAATACAAAAGAATAATTAAATAAATATTGGATGAGCAGTGCAGGACACAAGTAGGAGGTGAGAGCAACAACTGCAACACCAAATACACACGTCCCCCCACACTTGCTTATTCTTCACAATTCTCATCTATATTTTGTTGCTTTTTTGTTTTTGTTTTTTCATTACATGAACTTATTAATTGGTTTACAGTTAGACAGGGAGTAAAACAATTCAGAATTCTTAGAGAAGATATAAGTGAAATGAAGGACTAAAAGTTAATGGTAAAGTAATATCAAATGTACACTCACGCGCCATAGTTTCGATGCACCCTCTACCCCACCCCTACTGCTGACTCGATGGAAGTCGTAGCCTTGGCTTCATACCGAACGTATATACTTATCCTGGTAGTCAAGTTAGCTAAACGGCTCCAGGAAGGGAAATTAGTATACCAAATAACGGGCCTTGACATATTATAGGACAATAATGCAATTCAAATGTTCACATCAAGAGTCTAGTTCAACTAATGACACCACGAATTTAAACAAGATATTGATGGTGAATTATATCGACCAACATGAGAACTTCCGACACCAACATTGATTTTGTTTTTATTTAGTAGAGTTTTCGAAGGTTGTATAAGCATTAAAATGTTATAAGGTTGTGGATCTTATTTTACTGTGGCGGTGTGGGAAGGTGTGTGAGAGGGAAGATGAAGTAAGGACACGGGGAAGGTAATTACTAAGTGTATTTCTGTACTTTAACGGCATAATAATAATAATAATAATAATAATAATACAAGTTTATAATTGGTTTGGCATGTGTTTGTAGGTGTAGAGTGGAGGTATACAATATCCAATATACCTAGACAGTGTAGTAGGTATGCAACAACAATAAACAGTAAGAACATTTGATCAAGAACAGCCGAGAATACTATCAGATGCTTATATCCAGTAAGTTATCTAAGTCAACTTATACGGTAAACAACATTTATTTGGAAATTAAGTACAAATCTTCCCTGCCTGTTTTTAGTATATTGTGGCGGCGTTACTGTAACTCAAATACGAGTATGCTTTTATACCGGGTAATCTGCTTCTTTTATTCAGTGGTGTAAGAACTGTTTTGACTACAAAGAGCCACAAGAATTCGCTAGTATTTGTTACAGTCAGAACGAGGTGGTTTATGTCGAGGATTTATCGTACGAGCTGTCAAGTCACTGTTCGATCTTACTTTGTGGGATTGTGTTTAATGTCTTCGGTATTTTCTTATGAGTTTCACATGAAGGAGGAAGTGTAGCGAGGAGCTCTCTCAGACATGTGCTTCCCAACTTTTTTTGTTTCTATTGTGACCCAACACTAAAGTTAAACACCTTATTCATGATTAAGTATTTATTAAACCAGAAAACCGAGGAACTGGGGTTAGTGGGTATAGAAGACAGATAAGTGCAACTTGAGACTCACAAAATAGACAGATACATTATCAAAATATACATTGACTTGTGCCCTGCTTACATAAAAATAAACTTTGTTTTAATATAGTTAATACTAGCACTCCTAACTTCTTGAGTACGATGACAACCTCTTGAGTACAATATAATCCTTTGATTATGATGACCAAATCCTCTCTCATCGTCGCCACTGAGATGGTTGGTATTTTTATTCGTGACCAAATTTTTCATTTTCGGTGCTGTTCTGTTGCTACTCACCGGAGACCATCTTTAACATGGAGTCTGCTTCTAAGATTTCATTATAGAAGAAGCAGGGATGGTTAGGTAGTGTCACTCATATATGGTGGTGGGGAAAACAGGAAGATTCTATTCATTACTTTAGAGAAAATTGGATGCGCCTAATTTTTAATTGTTGGTGCCTAGTGTATAAGCTAACCTCGGATGTGTGCTTAAAGACCTTAGTTGTTACAGCGAGGTAAAGGCATTATAACAACAACAACAACAACGAGGAGACGCATCTTACACCAACAAGCTGGATGCGTCTACACTTAAATTTGTAAGAAAAAAAAAAGGTATATATCAGGTACTCGAATAAGTTAACATTCTTGAGGTAGGTGGGAGACTCCTCAAGGCTACACCGTCTCGTCTCTCACAACCAACAACATAGCTCAGTACTTCTTAAACTTGTTTCTAGCTGCTGATCGTATGTTTGCTTTAAGCAGGTATTACGATGCTTGAGTGACCAGCGTCTTTAAGTATCGTTCACTGATTCCTGTTAAAAGCTAAGAATTTTTTGGTTTTATTTCACAAGAACATTTAATATTTTAAAAGAAAAGTGCCGAATCATAACAGTTTTTGATGTCTAAAAAAGACTAACAAATATAACTGACCTACATGTTTATGGACAGTGATAGAGCTGTCATCGCAAATAACATTTTATTAGTGGAAATTGACAAATGAAGGTGAGGTTAGGTGTGAGCTCGTCCTCAACTGGTTAATGGAGCTTAATTAATTTTTGAGGCATAAAAATGTTAATTATGTAATCTGAGTTTCAAAAACTAATTACGTAACACTTATCGTCAAATTACGTAACATTTATAGTTTAGGTTGAGTGCTATACCTGACGTTGACCTGGCGTTGATCCGGCAATTGTTGAAAAGCTGTGTAGTGAGCAACCTGTTTCCTGTTGTTAGTGAATGTATGGAAGTGGCTTCAGCAACTAACCCCCCCCCCCTCTATCTCCTCCTCCTCCTCCTCATCACAGCACCTGCAACTGGTGAGAAGAACCCGCACTTCCACTCAATACATCAACGTTATCAACAATTAAAGGAACTATTTCGCACATACGTCTTCTCCCTCCACTTCCAGACAAGAGGGTGTTGTTGTCCTCCGCCGCCAGAGATCTCATGTCGTACCAGGAACTCCAGTTATTATATATCTTCAGAAATAAAGAGAGGAAGATATGTGACTGTCCAAGGTAATAAAGTTAGCTTCGACGCCTGCCTGCCTGCCTGTACGGTGGCGGCGGTGTTCGTTGCTGGTGACTTACTCTGGCTCGTTTGTTGCTCTCCACGTGTCGTTGTCAGTGTCTCCTAATGTTTACTTTACTTATTTTTTGTTGTCATCATCCGTATTTATTTATAACCGAAAATTATCGCTACACCTGAGGTTAATTTGGGTTTAATTCACTCGGAAACGAAGGAACTGCAGCTACAGGTGATAGTTACACGTATGGAAATGTCAACAGTGCAAAAGGGAGATCAGTGCACAGTATTAAGCCAGATAATTTACCACACAAAAGTCTCAGGAAATATTGACTTCACTAGCGCCAAAATCTCGCAACAATGACGACTCCTAGAAGTAATAAACGAGTTATTTGAAATCATTTAGTAAAACTGATAAAGACTGGCGACCTCATACTTTCTAGCTGGATGGTAGCAGCGTTGCGAGAGTTTGTGGTGGTCCGCTAGGGGGATGTTTGGGTGTAGACGTCTGAGCTCGACCACGTCTAGACTAACCTTGGCTCAGTGTAAACTTCCTGCCAGAGTTGGTGTGTGTCGTCACTGCTGTTTAGACCACGAGAGACCGAGGACAATCTTCATCAGGTTAGGGTTGTGTCTTCATTCTTTTGTTGAGTAGAAATTAATGCACCTCCGGGTGTTTTGTTTATAATTTGTTTCTCACTATTGTTTGGTCAGCAGTGAGCAGATGAACCGGTGGATTCTTTGATATAGTGTTCAGGGTGGAGTAAAAATATCGACCTCTTCAAGCTTTAGTTACGACTGCAGTAATAAATTTGATGCAATCTTTGACAGAGTCCATTTTGGCGTAAATTTTCAATCGGCTAATGCTTCAAAGTGTTTGCAGCTCACACTAGGACGTTTATATGATAGTCTACAATACTAAACAAGATAATATTGAAAGTTAAATACACATAATTTTAACATGGCAAAAGTCTTCAATGCTTTACGACACATTTACCCCTCAAGCCCAGTTGGCCTCAGTCAATCCTAAAACTTTCCTGAATATGTGTTCTTTAATAGTGAATTTTTAAGATGAACAAGTTATAGGGATCCTTGTTCTTGTAGAGTGTTAAGTTGAACAGAGAACACACTATAACTTAGTCTCCAGCATAAATATGGCGGCTTGAATTATGACGAGAGAGTGATGATATTTTCCCCCTCATAATTATAATATTATGTTCTGGCATCAACAACATTTCCTGGAAAACGATGATGATACAATATACAATGCTGGGTGTTGTTGTTTTTGTTGGGTTCTTGATACATGTGTTTGTTTGGCCGCCTATGATATACTATACTGTATATATTCTTATAGGGAACGAGTGTGAAAATTTGACTCATAAAACAGACCCCAAGAACAAACCTAACCTAACCTAACCTAATTGAGGTGAGTGTGGCACCAGTGAGGTGAGTGTGGCAGTAGTGTGGTAGCAGTGAGGGGAGCGTGTCAGTAGTGTGGCAGCAGTGAGGTGAATGTGGCAGAAGTGTGGCAGTAGTGTGGTAGCAGTGAGGTGATTGTGGCAGTAGAATGGCTTTAGTGCGGCAGTTGTGAGGTGAGTGTGGCAGTAGTGAGGTGAATGTGGCAGAAGTGTGGCAGTAGTGTGGTAGCAGTGAGGTGATTGTGGCAGTAGAATGGCTTTAGTGCGGCAGTTGTGAGGTGAGTGTGGCGGTAGTGAGGCAGCAGCGATTGATTTGATTTAATTTTGACACTTACAACGGCTAGTTTATTGTGCACCTCATACTCATCCTGTGAGCGGCAGCGCAAAAGGATTACAGAGTAGAGTTCACAAAGGGTCAGTATAACTAAACCCAGAGGGCAAGATATTGTGGCATTATAAGTGAGAGTATTTAAAATAAATTCTTTGTTTAGTTCTGTACATAAAGGGTAACTTATTCGCAAGTGTACAGGAGTGTGACGCAATATGCCTGGCCGTACACTGTGTTTTTCACTTTGGCGTGAGAGGTATTCATGCACATTGTGTGTTTGGTTCTATACATGGGAACTGATATATCTGCTACGTGCAAAAAAGTGGATACAATCTTAATATGTCGGCTCTCTTTCCATTAGAGATGAAGTGTTGTGCCATTTCACACACAGTGTGCTTGGACCTGTTCCTAAAAGGTTCTATCTTCACACAGTCGAGGACGTAGTGTTCGAGTGTGTGGCCATATGTCTGGCAACACACTTTACATTTAGTCTTGTTTACCTCTGCTTGAGCAACATACTGCCAGAGGTACTTATATCCTAACCTTAGTCTAGCGGTGACAACAACTTGTAATCAAGTGAACTTGTTACTTGCTCCATATACATGTTTCACTTGATACATCTCATCATGTTAAACAATGGATTGACTAGTGCCTGTTTGCACTTGTCTGCTTGCGTCAAATTCATCAAAAAGTTCCTTCCTAATTACGGTTTTAGTTTTTTATTTTATTTTTTTTTAACAGACCCATATTGTATTCAACAGTGTCTTTGTTAGACGCGAGTTTGGCGAGGGCATCAACTCTGTCATGTTCTTTGAGGCCTATGTGAGAGGGGATCCACAACAGCTTGATCTTGACACCCCGTTTAACAAGGTACGCATATTTGTGTCTGGCTTCAGAGACAAGCGCGTGGCAACTTGAGATGATGGTGTCAAGGGCAAGTAGTGAGGATAAAGAGTCAGTGATGATGAGACTGTCAGTGACAGTGGTTTCAATAAATTTAATAGCTGTGAGTATAGCAACTAATTCAGTTTGTGGAGTGGATGCCCAGTTGTTAATTCTAACTCTTTTTCAATTGCATTACCGTTAGGCTGAGTCACAACGATAGCACTTCCAGCCCTCCCACAGGCGGTGTTAAGAGATCCATCAGTGTAGATGGTCTGTGTGATGTTATCATCAGTCTGTAGAGTGTGTATGTGTTCAAGAGCTCTCACTTTGGCAGTGTGTTGGAGATAAATGTTCTGTATAATTAATATTTTAGGAGGATGTGTCGGTATTTTGATATCGAAGGGAACTGTCCGTCAGGGTGGCAGGAAGTGCTGTTGTCTCAAATTTATACAGATGGTCCAGTCCAAACATCTTCATATGTGTCGCTGTAGTTTGGGGCCATTTAGATTCATAAGCAATTTTAAGGAAAGAATTTTATCAGGATCACCACGCAAAAGCCTCAGGGCTATCATCAGGTTGACTTCAATTATTCTATCTTTGCCATGGGTATACCTAGTTCTTTCCTCGTGTGCTCATGGGGCAACCTAGGATAATTCTGAGGGTTTTATTTTGCATTTTTTCGTGCTTTTCAATGTCTTTCCCGTCACGAAGGACCAGGGCTGGTGTGTGGTAATCTATCAGAGATCTTACATAGCCTAGGTACTACATTGTTTTAACAATTCTAATATTAGTACCATAATGCGGGCTGTACCTCGCTACACTGAGGTAGTGTGGCAGCAGTGAGGGGGGTGTGACAGTAGTGAGACAGCAGTGGGGGGTGTGTGGGAGTAGCGAGGCAATGAGGTGGGCGGGAGGAAGTCACTCCTTCACGCCTCACTGTGTGTATGTTTATAAAAAGTTATGTTATATGCGCTTTTTATAGATTTTAGTAAAGCTAATGACAGAGTCCCTCGTAGAAAGCTGATAGACCACCTTAAGAGTTCAGGATGAGGAAAAGTAATGTTAAAAGCGATAAAGTTCATGTATATTTATACAAAAAATGTCTTAAAAGCTGCAATAGTTGATGCGTCTATCGGGGTCCTCCAGGGAGCTCGGACGAGCTGTTTATTGTTTATTATATATATTGATCATATGATTAAAATGGGTAACTTACATGGTTTACTAGTGATGGATGATGCTGTAATACTGGCAACAAATAGGGAGATGTGTAAAAAGAAGCTCAGCATTGTATTTCAATACTGTAAAGGCTATGGAATGGTGATAAACGCAAAGAATTTCTTTTTTTGTAGTCAACGGCCCTCTGTCTGACGATAGAGGGAATTGATGTGAGCTATACTCTCAGGTACTTGTACCTCGGGGCTTGGTTCACCGACTCTGGAAAAATGGATAGTGTACTGTCTTTGCACCAGTCAGCAAGTGAAGCCACAGTCAATAAGCTTTCCATATTTTGTGCAGCCAACACCCAAATGCCATTTGTATACAAGAAAAATTATTTGATTCTGCAGTAACGTCATCATTATTGCATAGTTCTAAGTCGTGGCTGACCAATAACTTGAAAGGATTGGAAAAACAATATGATAAACCGTCGCCGCCTCCGTCGCCGCCTCCGTCGCCAGCGCCGCCACCACCAAGAAGCAGCAGCAGCAGCAGCAGCAGCAGCAGCAGCGGCGGCAGCAGCTCGTCCGCCCCCTCCTCCTCTGAGACGCCGCCGCTTGATACGTGAGAGCTGAGAAACTAACAGCTCTCAGTGGTCCTTCTCGACCAGGAATTAACACTAGTGATGAAGGATGACATTGATTTTGATTTACCTCTTGAAATTAGAGAGGTTTAGGGGGTTTATATTTAGTGTGTGTGTGTGTGTGTGTGTGTGTGTGTGTGTGTGACCGTATAAGTGTTCGCTTCTGTAAGGGCGTGTGGTGTTGTGGCTGACAGTCTTAGTAGTTTGGCTGATAGTTTGAGTAATGTGATGGGACTAACAATTTTAGTGGTGTGGCTGACAGTCTTAATGATATACCTTACAGTCTGAGTGGTGTGGCTGACAGTCTGAGTGATACGACTGACAGTCGCTAATAGTCTCAGCGGTGTGGCACACAGTCTTAGTTGTGTAGTTGACAGTCTTATTGATGTAGCTGACAGTCATAGTGTGGCTCAAAGTCTGAGTGGTGTGGTGATGTGGCTGACAGAATTAGTGGTGTGGCTAACAGTATTAGTGGCTTGGTGATGTGACTGACAGTCTGAGTGGTGTAGTGATGTGACAGTATTAATGGTGTGACTGATACTTTGAATGGTGCGGTGATGTGACTGACAGTATTAGTGGTGTGACTGACAGTTTGGGTGGTGTGGTGATGTGACAGTATTAGTGTTGTGACTGACAATCTGAGTGGTGTGGTGATGTGACTGACAGTATTAGTGGTGTGACTGACTTTTTGGGTGGTGTGACAGTCTGAGTGGTGTGGTGATGTGACTGACAGTCTGAGTGGTGTGGTGATATGACAGTATTAGTGGTGTGACTGACATTCTGAGTGGTGTGGTGATGTGACAGTATTATTGGTGTGACTGACAGTCTGAGTGGTGTGGTGATGTGACAGTATTAGTGGTGTGACTGACATTCTGAGTGGTGTGGTGATGTGACAGTATTAGTGGTGTGACTGACAGTCTGAGTGGTGTGGTGATGTGACAGTATTAGTGGTGTGACTGACAGTCTGAGTGGTGTGGTGATGTGACATTATTAGTGGTGTGACTGACAGTCTGAGTGGTGTGGTGATGTGACAGTAATAGTGGTGTGACTGACAGTCTGACTGGTGTGGTGATGTGACAGTATTAGTGGTGTGACTGACATTCTGAGTGGTGTGGTGATGTGACAGTATTAGTGAAGTGACTGACAATCTTAATGGTGTTTATTCAATTTCAGTCTAATAATTTGTCTAAAGGTATATCTGGTCTGCTAATCGTTTGCGTCACACACACACACACAGTTTCCAAGTAAACGAAGGTGAAAGTATGTTAAACGCTTGACATAAATAAGCTTAATTAATGCAGGTCACTTGTGCCAACTACCTGCCTGTACGCTTCGTTTTTTCTCTCATTTCCCGTCTGTACAAACACCTGCCAGTGGATGTACACATGTATATACTCACATCCGCTATATTTACGTACAGTACAAGTAAGGGGGGGGGAGCTTTAGGGCTATAGAATATTTTCTGTGTTTTGTAACTCCTCCTTCACTAGTGGTGTCTTTCCGGATAAACTGAAAATTGCTAAAGTTTACCCAGCATAAAAATAAACCTGGGGACAAAGGTCTCTTCAAGAATTACCGCCCCATATCAGTCCTCCCAGCCTTGGGTAAGATAATGGAGAAGCTAGCATGTAGTAGACTAAATGCCTTCTGCAATGCCAATAACATCTTTACAGACCCCCAGTTTGGATTTAGAACTAGAAGGTCGATTGAGAGTGCTCTGCTATCCTTTACTAATGACATCTTAAATTCCTTTGATGACAGGCAGTTCACAGTCGGTATATTCTTGGACCTCTCTAAAGCCTTCGATACTGTCGACCAAACCATCCCCCTTTCAAAGCTTGAACATTACGGCATTAGGGGGCTATCCCACAATTGGTTAACCTCTTATCTGTCCAACAGGAGGCAGTATGTCTGCTATAATAATCACCAATCTGACTCCTCGCCAGTCTTGTATGGCGTCCCCCAAGGTTCCAATCTCGGTCCAGTACTGTTTTTGTTGTATATAAACGACATAGTCCACGCCAGCACACTCATAAAATACAACTTATTTGCAAACTACCTGTACCTTGGTAATATAGTCCTCAAACGCGAACAGAATACTAAATTCCTCGGAGTTTTTGTCGATGAGAAACTTAACTGGAGAAACCACATACAAGCCATTCACAGTACAGTCAATAAACAGTGCTGTATCCTGTATCACAATCGACAGTCACTCACTCTGACAGCAATGAAAAAAATCTATCATGATCTTGTTTACCAACACCTGATACACTGTCACACACTATGGGTGGCCTCTGGCTCTTCAAAAACACAATCCCTGGTTACTGCACAAAAGAGAGTTGTACTTAAAGACCTGAGCAGCAGCAGCAGCAGCAGTGTTCGGGTTCTTACGAGCTCTCAGTTCCAACCTATGTGGTGGTTTTATGTTGCTGGTGTGTTGTAAAACGTGTAGATGGTCACTCAACCATCTTCCATGGAAGGTATTCAACTTAAAGTTTTTTTGTGTCTCGTATTCACTTCACGCAGTTACGGTGAATCTGATCCCAAAGGTTTCTAAAAGTCCGGCGTAAATAGCGATTCTCTAGCACGTTAAAGCATTGGATTCCTTCCCGAAGTGGCACCCGGCCGCTATCCAGCCCCCCAGTCTGATGCGACGCCGACCTATACGACAAAACACTATCCGATTACCTGGCTCTCCACTTTTTTTGTGTGGCTTTCCGATGGAGACTTAGGTTTAGTGTGTTTATAAAATGGGTAAATTTCCTGAGCTGACGCCTTAGCATGTCGTAATGAGTTAAGACTCCGGTAAACAAACTGGGAACAAGTGAGCATCGAGTCCTGAACATCTTCTGGTCTTAACTCCAGGTCACAACACACACTCGTTAGTTTAATGCAGCAAAGGGGCATTAAAATGAAATCAGATAATTGATCCTCACAAATAAAGTGGTTAGTGGGCGATGCGAGAGGGCAATTAAGGATTAGCAGGGCGACAAGAAGAGGCTAGACGGAGCAGGGGAGAGGAAGAGGTAAGGGGGAGCCGCCACGCTTGTCACCGCGTCACTTGTAAACTTACTATGCTTACTTACCTCACACGGCGATAACCTGTAAACCTGTGGCAACTGATTAACAGGTTCTTCGTTCTTCCCTTGTGGTTCATCCCAACACAGGAGTACATGTGATCTATTGTAAAGACAAATGAGATATATTTTGTAATTTACTTGGGCATTGCAAAAGTCTACCAAATACACTTTATATACAACCAACTGCTAAATATGAGCTAACTTGGGTTTCTTAAGTTCGAAAAATTTCCCCTTTGTTTCTATGAAATACTGTACTGTTTTTACTGTCCAATTTACCTGTTCTTAACATTTATAGATAAACATTTACAGATCACTTGTATGTGCACATTACCACTTCTGCTTGTACCATTAATGTACAGTCCCCTTCACTACTTCGTTTACAGGGGCTAGTCAGGTTTTATGTAGTGTGGCAGCGTTGTGTTTGTTTACATTCGACAGAAGGAAACACGCAATAGTAAACATACAATGGAACCAAAGAAAACAATATTAAAACAAATATCTCAATGTAATAATTTGTGGAATATTTTTATGACGAGCCCCTAGTGAAGGGGACTGTACATATTATCTCTTGTGCATATGGTACGTTGTGTACACGTTGTCTTCTGTACCCACATGTTATCTTCTGTGCACATATCGTTTTTGATAAGAGACTACACGTACTGTTTCCTGTACACATATATTATGAACGACACCTTCTGTACCCCTGATATCTTTTACGAACATAATCTTCAGTCCAGTAGACATCTGTTGTACAATCAAAGACAAAAGTCGTGTCGCGGTTTTGTTCGAAGATTGAATATAACTCGTGAAACATTATGAGAGCCCCGGACCACAAGGCAGAGCGCACCAAAAGTTTAGCCCTTCGACATGTTTTTACCAAATTTCACGACACCACTTATGTCTTTCATTGTACACAGATCACCAGTGTACGCGTAAGACGGATTAGGTGAGGAAGGGTGGGAAGGAAGGAGGATAGGAGGGAATGAGGAGAGAAAAGGGGATAGAAGTGAGGAAAGGAAAGAGGATGGAAATGAGGAGAGAAAGGGGGATAGAAGTGAGGAAAGGAAGGAGGTGGGAATGGAGAGGAAGGTGGATAAGAGGAAAGGAGGATATGGGAAAGGAGAGAGGGAAGGAGGGAGAGATGAACCTGTGCTGGGGTCGTCGGCGGGTGTACACGGCCCTCTGGGTATAAAGTTTCCCCTCACACTTTCTCACTTTCTCCTTTGTGGCTTTTACGTTATTGTGGCGTCAGGCTCCCACGGTCATTTGTAGCACTTTTTGGGGAAATGGGTTAATGGGGGGTGAGAAGGCCTAGTAAGCGTGAGGTAAGGATGGTTGAGGGTAAGGGGAGCTGGTAGGGGCAAGGAGGGGTGGTGGGGGTGTAATGGGGGTTTTGGTGGGGGTGTAATGAGGGTTGGTGGGGGTATGAGGAGGATTGGTGGGGGTGTAATGAGGGGGTATGAGGAGGGTTGGTGGGGGTATGAGGAGGGTTCGTGGGGGTGTGAGGAGGGCTGGTGGGATGTGTTAGGAAGGCTGATGGGGGTGTGAGGAGGGCTGATGAGAGTGCGTGGATGAATGTCAGAAATTATTTGAAAAATGGATGAAAGTGACGAAGAAGTTTATTTAGCCAGAAGAACACGGATTCAGAGTCGATAAAATCATAATATTAACATGGCACTGTGGATGAGAGGGTGAGTTGTTGACGAGAGGTACGAGTGACTGTGGATGAGAAGGGTAAGCTGCGGATGACGGGGACGAGCAGCTGTGGATGAGTGGGGCGCAAAAACAATTCGTCTCTCGAGTATGGTGGATGCGTGAAGCAGCTTACCGGAGCAGGTGGTCGAGTCTACCAAACACGTTGACCTTCGAGGGACGACTAGCCAGGACGGGGGTGTAGTAGGTGTATAACCACAGAATATGGAGACGAGGCAGTAGCGTGGTGTAGCTCAGCAGGTGGAGGAGGACGTGGCGGTGGATGGTGGTGTGGTGGAGGACGTGTTGGCGGATGGTGATCTGGTGGAGGGCGTGGTGGTGGCGGAGGACATGGTGGTGGCGCCGGAGGATGGTGTGGTGGAGGACGTGGTGGTGGTGGAGACAGCTGTACAGTAGAATGTGGCTGTGGTGGTATCAGCGCCGCACCTGCCAGTCATGCCTCTTGTCAATTCTCTAATGCAAATTCATTTATCTTATGTATTTAATCTTAACTCTCTCTCTCTCTCTCTCTCTCTAATCCTCCTCCCTCACCCCACTACCCCCTGGTGTGGCAAAGGAGGTGTTCTCACGGACTGAGTGCCACATGGTGCTGTCCTCATACTCTCCCCTGACACTCACCCATCACTCCCCTTACACTCAACCATCACTCTCCTGACACTTACCCATCACTCCCCCTGACACTCACACATCACTCCCCTGACATTCACCCATCACTCTCTCCTGACACTCAACCATCACTCCCCTTACACTCAACCATCACTCTCCCTGATACTCACTCATCACTCCCCTGACACTCACCCATCACTCCCCTGACACTCAACCATCACTCCCCCTGACACTCAACCATCACTCCCCTGACACTTACCCATCACTTTCCCTGAAACTCACCATCACTCTCCTGACATTCCCCTTACACCAACCATCACTTCCATGACACCCATCACTCCCCTGACACTCACCCATCACTCCCCTGATACTCACTCATCACTCCCCTGACACTCACCCATCACTCCCTGACACTCACCCATCACTCCCGCTGACACTTAACCATCAATCCTGACACTCACCCATCACTCCCCTGATACTCACCCATCACTCCCTGACACTCCCCGTCCTCCCCTGACACTCAACCATCACTCCCTGACACTCTCCTCACCCATCACTCCCCTGATACTCACCCATCACTCCCCCTGATACTCACCCATCACTCCCCTGACACTCACCCATCACTCCCCTGACACTCACCCATCACTCCCTGCTGACACTCACCCATCACTCCCCTGACACTCACCCATCACTCCCTGACACTCACCCATCACTCCCCCCACCCATCACTCCCCTGACACTCACCCATCACTCACACTCACCCCATCACCCCCTGATACTCACCCATCACCCCCTGATACTCACCCATCACTCCCCTGACACTCACCCATCACTCCCCTGACACTCCCGTCTCCCTCCGAGATTCACCTGCACTCATCTCCCTCACTCGCAATGCATACTTGGACTTCACATAAATTAGAGTACAAGTGAATCTCCCCTGTCTCTCTCTCTCTCTCTCTCTACCTTCTTCCCTACTCTCTCTCTCTCTCTTCTCTCTCTTTCTTCCTTCTCTCTCTCTCTCTCTCTAGTCTTCCTTCTTCCCTTCTACTCTCTCTCTAGTCGTCCTTCTTCTTCACTCTCTCTCTCTCTCTCTCTCTCTCTCTCTCTAGCCTTCCTTCTTCCCTTACTCTCTCTCTCTCTCTCTCTCTCTCTCTCTCTCTCTCTAGTCTTCCTTCTTCTTCTCTCTCTCTCTCTCTCTCTCTCTCTCTAGTCTTCCTTCTTCCCTTTCTCTCTCTCTCTCTCTCTCTCTCTCTCTCTAGTCTTCCTTCTTCCTTTACTCTCTCTCTCTCTCTCTCTAGTCTTCCTTCTTCCCTTTACTCTCTCTCTCTCTCTCTCTCTTCTTCTTCCTTCCTCTCTCTCTCTCTCTAGTCTTCCTTCTTCCTTTACTCTCTCTCTCTCTCTCTCTCTCTCCTTCTTCCTTCTTCCCTTCTCTCTCTCTCTCTCTCTCTCTCTCTAGTCTTCTTCTTCCCTTTACTCTCTCTCTCTCTCTCTCTCTAGTCTTCCTTCTTCCCTTTACTCTCTCTCTCTCTCTCTCTAGTCTTCCTTCTTCCCTTCTTTACACTTCCTGTTTCCCTCCCTCCCCTCTTCCTCACTTGACCATACAGTATTGTCTTTATGTCAAGAAATTGTGGCCATGTTTTCATACAGGCATCAGCGTCTACTTTTGGTCGGCGTCCGCGTCTTTTCGGTGTCTGCTTTTAATTGGTTTCTGCGTCGAAGTCTGTCGGAATCTGTGTCTGCGTCCCAATCAGCCAGATTTTCACTCTAGCAATAAGGAGTTTCATTAGTCAGACAGTATAATAATATTCAGTGACGTATTTACTTAACTTTGTAACATACTACTTGAAGGTGCCACAAATACACTATCACTCTGGTGGCCCTTCTGACGACAGCTTAAACCACTTGTTGTGTACACAGTAATACGCAACATCTAGAATAACCTTGTTTAATCTTAATGTCTTTATATCTCCCTGATTTATTTTTTTCTTATTTGCATATTTCCACTGAGCTATCAAGTGTGTCGTTTCGGTGTATGTGTACGTATGGTCGTAGTCAGAAATGTAAATAACTCAATATATTAATAAATTCGGTGGTGCGTGAATCAGACGGCAAGGCCTTGATGTGTTCTTAAATAGCATCCATGTTTAGCTTTCTCTGGTGGGTGGCTCTAAGCGTTGTGTTATGTTTGGATGTCTGTCGTGCTCTCCCACCCCACCCCTTCACTCTTCATATCCTCACACCTCACATCCTCACTGCTTCGCTTCCCTCACCCCTCACTCCCCATTCAACACCCCCCACTACTTATACTCCTCACTCGTCATCCCTTACCCCACTTCTTGCCCCTCAACCTCAACCCTTATTCCCTTTATTCCCCACTTATCACCCTTACTCTCCACCCCTTACATCTCCACACTCTTGTCCTCAGGCCCTCACCCTCCACCTCTCACTCCACACCCCCTCGTCCCACACCCAGTCCTCACCTCTAAACTAATCCCCCTCCCACAATCACTCCCCCTCCCAAATCCCTCGACCCCTCCCCCTTACCTCAATTCATCGTAAACGTGAACCCGCTGTAAACTGTTTTGGGTCCTGGGTCGGGCTAGTTAAGTTATATCTTATGTTTCCCCTAAATGACATAGATAGATAGATAGATAGATAGATAGATAATAAAATCATTATCAAGTTTACAATTGGTTCAGAATGTACATATACAATATAGACAAGACTGGTATTCATTGTACACAATTTCCCATGTAGGTACGGCCTAGGCAGTGCGGGTAAACAGACATTGTTAAACCATAAGACCTCTCCACCAAGGGAAACTCATTTAAGCTACGACTCGACTCGACTGTAACAATCTGCGATATTTTACTACCAGACAAAAGAGTTTAACATACGAATACTTTGACAAATTGATACTCCCGGTTATGATTCTCAAAGGATCTTAACCTAACCTGAGTTAACCTAACTAGCTTAATAACTTAAACTAACCTAACATAACTAAACCAAGCTTAACTGAATAATTTAACCTAAAATAACAAAAGCAAACTTGACTTTATATAAGAACATAAGAATGGAGAAAACTGCAGCGGACCTATTGGTACTGGACAGTCCCGTTTACACCCAACTTAACCTATATATCCCTGACTTCTACTGTATATCGCCCCTCACTCTACGTCTCTCGAGGGAGTGCAAATTCAGATGCTTTAACCTGTCTCTGTACTCAAGGTTCCTAATGCCCGGGATTAGTCTTGTCATTCTCCTTTGAATTCTTTCTCAGGATTCTATATTCATTCTGTAATACGGTGACCAGAATTGAACTGCGTAATCCAAGTGAGGTCTCACAAGCACAAGATATAGTTTTAGGATAACCTCGCTAGTCTTGTAACTAACACTCATTTGTATAAACCTAAGTACTCTGTTAGCCTTGTTTCAAACAAATACACATTGTTTACTTGGTTTAATATTCCTACTTATCATTACCCCTAAATCTTTCTCACAGTCGGATTTGTCGATATTAACGTTGTTCATCTGATATCTGGTGTCTCTGTTTGCATCTCCTAGACTAAGTACTTTACAATTACCTACATTAAATTTCATGTCATTTTTCAGACCAATCGAAAAATTTGTTTAGAACCTTCCTGTAGTTTTGCGGATTCATCGTTAGATTTAATTACACGCCCTATTTTAGTGTCGTCAGAAAATTTACTTATGATGCTGTCTACGCCTATACATATCTATGTCGTTTATGTATATAATAAATATTAATGGTTCAAGTACTGAGCCTTGGGGTACTTCACTAGTGATCGTTACCCCAATCGGATTTATTGCCATTAATGCTGACTCTATTTCCTGTCCTGTAACCACGCTCTAATCCAGTTTAGAATATCTCCTCCAAATCCACGTGCCTCCACTTTACGTATTAGTCTTTCGTGGGGGACTCCATCGAAGGCCTTGCTAAATTCGAGGTAAACCATATCATAATCGTGTCTGTCATCCACTGATTCGAAAACAGTTGAAAAGAATGTAATAGATTTGTCAGCTATGAAAGCCACTTGTGAAGCCATACTGAATTAGCCTAACCTAACCTACCCTAACGAGACTTGACCTAACGAGACTTGACCTTATGAGACTTGACCTTACAAGACTTGACCTAATGAGATTTAACCTAACATAACCAGACTGAACCTAACCCAATCAACCTATCAACCTAATTTAACCAAACTGAACCTAACCAGACCTAACCTAGCCTAACCAAATTGAACCTAACCTAACTAGACATAATCTAACCTAGGCAAACTTGACCTAACCTAACCAGACTGAACTTAACCAAACCCAACTTCCCAGATAAGAATGTGAGAACCTATCTTACATAATCTACTACACAAACAAGGCGGTTCAGTGGAAAATACACTCAACATTGTCCCGTATAACTCCACACGTCTTCGTAGTTCCACATATGAGACACATAATGTGAACTTAGTAACATTTGACGACCAGGACTCATTTCTCTGTACCCTCGTCTTCTGCAAACTCTAAACTCACCTACTATGGGCTCTAACCTCACCATTTGCGACCTCTAACTTCACCATCCATGGCTTATAACCACGCCATCCGCGGCCTCTAATCTCATCATCCGCGTCCTCTAACCTCACCCTCCACAGCCTCTACCCTCAACTTCCGCGGTCTTTAGTAGGCATACTTAACGTCTGTCAGTTCCTATCTTTTGACTGTACGTGTCTTCAAGATTTACTGTGTTCACAGCAAGAGTACGGCCACGGATGCCACAAACACGATGACGCGAGCGATTTCATTATGTCCTGCTAATTCATTCGAGGGAAAAGTATTAATTCTAAAAAAATATATATTTGTGATAGTAATAAAAATTCCCTTTATATTACTTCATCATTATGGTAATATTAATAATGTTAACAGTGGTAATACAAATAACAAGGCTGAAGACAGTGAAGGAAACCCTGTGGTGTACGTCAGGGACACCGGGTGGTAATAACAACACGGATCAGGGATACTAAGAAAAGTGACTCTGATAACAACGATTTAAGTAGATGGGTGGAAATATCTTAGTAAACATTACCTTAAGATGTTGCGCCTGATATTGCGGCATCCTGAACCTCCTTAACGTGGTGTTGCAGCATCTTGAACCTTCTTAGCGTGGTGTTGCAGCATTTGAACCTCATTAACGTGGTATTGCAACATCTTGAACCTTCTTAACGTGGTGTTGCAGCATCTTGAACTTTCTTAACGTGGTGTTGCAGCATCTTGGACCTCCTTAACGTGGTGTTGCAGCATCTTGGACCTCTTTAATGTGGTGTTGCAGCATCTTGGACCTCCTTAACGTGGTGTTGCAGCATCTTGGACCTCCTTAACGTGGTGTTGCATCGTGGACCTCCTTAACGTGGTGTTGCAGCATCTTGGACCTCCTTAACGTGGTGTTGCAACATCTTGGAACTCCTTAACATGGTGTTGCAGCATCTTGACCTCCTTAACGTGGTGTTGCAGCATCTTAAACCTCCTTAACGTGGTGTTGCAGCATCTTGGACCTCCTTAACGTGGTGTTGCAGCATCTTGGACCTCCTTAACGTGGTGTTGCAGCATCTTGGACTAAACGTGGTGTTGCAGCATCGTGGACCTCCTTAACGTGGTGTTACAGCATCTTGGACCTCCTTAACGTGGTGTTGCAACATCTTGGACCTCCTTAACGTGGTGTTGCAGCATCTTGGACCTCCTTAACGTGGTGGTGCAGCATCGTGGACCTCCTTAACGTGGTGTTACAGCACCTTGGACCTCCTTAACGTGGTGTTGCAGCATCTTGGACCTCCTTAGCGTGGTGTTGCAGCATCTTGGACCTCCTTAACGTGGTGTTGCAGCATCTTGGACCTCCTTAACGTGGTGTTGCAGCATCTTAAACCGCAATAATGTTACCCCAAGCTGATGCTAATTCTCAATATATATACAGGCGGTCTCGTTCATATTCAAGTCAGAGGTTTCCGCTCACACAAACTTTACGAGGAATGACACTTGGTGATTGTAACACAAGGTTATAAGCATTAATATGAGAGAGAGACGCGTTGTAGTGATCCGTGGTGGCCTCCTCATGCTAATATATCCCACAGCAGGAAACAGTCTTAACCAGGCTGTTGCTGGTGTTATTTGTTTTGTTTTGTTTTGTAAAATGGTCTCCAGCTTCCCCCAATAAGGAAGGGAGGGGTAAGGGAGGGAGAGTGGAAGGGACAGGAATTGAATTTGAATTTAATTTTGTTGCGGAAAGCAGCTTGTTTATTGTGCAACCTATAGTATTTCTTAAGCAGTAGCGGGAAAAGGATTACAGAGAAATATAAGAGGTCAGTATATTGTGGCGTTGAATGTTACAGAATGTTTCCAATACATTGTTTAAGTCGGCTCATAGGAGTTTACTTAGCTACTAGATGAAAATGTGCATACAGCCTTAATACATCAGCTATCATGCCATCAGAGATAAAGTGATGTGTCGTTGTACATACATTATGCCCTAAAAGTTTAATTTTTCGCAGTCTAACTCGTAGTGTTGGGGTGTGTGGCCATATGTCTGGCCGCACACTTTACATTTAGTTTTGTTCACAGCCTGAAGGACAAACTGTCAGAGGTACGGTACTTATATATCCTAACCTTAAGGGAAGAACCAGGAAAAGTAGACCCCATCGTCCTTCACACCTTCCCCCCTCCCGTTCCTCCTCCTCTCCCGTTTCTTCCCCTCTGCTCCTTCCCCGTCCGCCACCTCCCTACCTCCGGCCACCCCTCTTCGCCCCCCCCCCCTCCGCCACCCCTCTCCGCCTCCCCCCTCCACCCCCTCCGCCCCCTCTCCCCCCCCTCCGCCACCCCTCTCCGCCCCCCTCCGCCACCCTCTCCGCCCCCCCCTCCACCCACCCCTCTCCCCCCCTCCCCGTGCTCCACATTATACGGGTAACAATTTGTGTTGACAGTTTGTCGTGTCGGGCGTGTCAATTATTATAAGCCAAGCGAGATAATTAGGCTTGGTCGGGGGGTCACTTGTTAGGCCAGGTTAATTGGTTCTGCCCCACATGGTTGACACTTTGGATGAGGGAGGAAGCCGTAACATCGCTGCCATACAGGGCTTGACATCCTTATTATGACATTTTCATTAAGTTGGATATGACATCCTTATTAATCTGAGGATCATTAATCTGGTACGATATTTTCATTTAGTCGGATATGACTTCCTTATTAAGTTGGTTATGACACCCTTAATTAGTTGGTCACGACATTTTGACCAATCTTGGGATGACTTCACTACCAAGCCTGAATTATATTCTTATTAACCCAGGATAATATCCTTAATAACCCATGGAAAACTCTTTGCTAAGCTGACTTGTCATACATTGTGGTAAAGAACTTCTTCAACAACATGAGTTCAGGACCAGCGAGAGTCATGGTGACCTTGCGGTGGGTGCCTAAGTCACATCAGGCACCTCTGACCACACTATAGTAACAAAGCTGACAATTTTGCCACCGCCGTGGAATGTTGAAACTGAATCACAGGCTGTGTTGGCGTGGAACATCAGGCAGTATCTCTTTGACCCTCTGCCCTCCTAGGCTGCCACACACATTCATGGTACTAGACCTCCATTTCCCAAAATTGTGACAGAGAGGGCGGGAAGGGTTGGCTTTCGTGTACAAAGAACACACCTGGATCTCCATCGCGCTTTTGTATCGCCTTCCAAAACATGTTGTGACCACCTTGATACTTGACACCTGACGAACATTTCTCCTTCTCGAGTCTTGGGATTTTCAGAGTGAGAGAGATGTTCTTGACTGGGGTGCTGTATGGTGTGCCCTTTAACCTGTAAAACATTCTCTGGGAGCATCTCGTACAGTGCTGCCTCACCCACGGTCTCTGTCGCATATTTAGGGAGTCATTTCACCTTAAAACTTGTCGTCCAACAAGTAATGATATGGCAACCAAATGGACTTAACAGACTAGTGCCACCGAGGTTGACCAGGACTGTTGTATTGCTTATAAGGAGAACCTTGTTGGTGTACGTTTAGTCAGGTAGTTATAGTTGTGTGTGTGTGTGTGTGTGTGTGTGTGTGTGTGTGTGTGTGTGTGTGTGTGTGTGTGTGTGTGTGTGTGTGTGTGTAAGTGTGTGTGTGTGTGTGTGTGTGTGTGTATGTGTGTACACAGAATTTGGTGTTTTTGGAGACATTGTACCAAGTAACACGGCACCACACATGATTATTTTGGGTACAGGAACTCCAAGTTAACTTGTCATTAAGATTTAGGTAAACAGACACAGTACACCATAAACATCTTTTTCACACACACACACACACACACACACACACACACACACACACACACACAGACAAACAATATGGTGTAACCTTTGAACCTCTAATATGACCTTAACTAGCATAAGTTATAGGAGATACGTTTCTTATAAACATATTGAAGATCAAAGACCCATTCACTATTAATAAGGAAGTCCACTAAAGAGATCCACTGGAGAGGGACGCGACAGGTGTGTGGCACAAGGGAAGTGGACGGTTCAGGTGTGTGGCACAAGGGAAGTGGACGGTTCAGGTGTGTGGTACAGTCTCACTCAAAAGTTTGTTAATTCTCCCAGCCAGCTATTGCTGCACTGCCTGCTTCAGATGTTTCAAACTGTTTCGGTACCAACCAGAACATGAAACCGACACGAATGAATCTAACTTCTAAAGGTTCGAGGTAACAGACTCAAGTTCATACATCTGAAGCAGGCTGTGCAGCAATAGCTGGCTGGGAGAATTAACGAACTTTTGGTTGAGACTGTACAAGGAACAGGTGAATGATCTGTGCTACTTGGCAGGTTCAGGTGTGTGATATAAGGTTGGTCCCACTGCACTTGTTGCGGTTAACTTTATTAAACATTAAATCAGAGCCAGTTAACCGCACCTTCCATCGGTTTGCACATGAAGAGAATATGATGACAAAATATCCGATTTAAAGTAAAAAAAATCCTTTGTGTTATTACGGTTCTCACTGTGTATCCGGATAACGATGCCATTTTCGACACAAACTTATCGGTAAAACAAACAACTACCTTAGGAATGCTAACTAATTACCATTTCCTCCATAAAAGACAAGATACGATTATTCTTGTCAGTAAAGAATGTAGACAGAATTTCGTTTCAGGAAGAGAATGTAACCATAAAACTCATTATTTCTCTTAATTTCTTTCTTTTTTTTACACTCTGGAAGGATTGTTATTTCTTCACTCACCATTAACTACCCCCAAGAATACATTCAAGACCAAAACGTGTAAGAAAAACAGGTGGAGGTATTTTTATATCTGCCAAAAGAGGCGGATAATTTGTTGTTATAGCCGAGAGGTATAAATGCTGCCGTGTGCAACTGGAACACGGCAATTACCTGCGGGAGTTGTGTTGGCCTCACGCTGGGGTGTTGTGACTCCCTCCCTCACTACCCACCCTCCTCACTACTGAACCCCGCTGCGTCTGCTTCCTTCAGCTAGACGAGCAGCCAGCCAGTCACTAAGTCAGCCAGCCAGTCACTAAGTCAGCCAGCCAGTCACTAAGTCAGCCAGCAAGTCAGTCAGTTAGCCAGTCACTCCGTCAGCCAGCCAGTCATTCCGTCAGTCACCCAGTTCATCAGTCAGACAGCTAGTCAGTCAGTCAGCTAGTTTACCAATCAGCCAGCCAAATGAGCGGCCGATCACCCTGTAATCGAATCAACCAGTCAGCCAGCCAACCAAACGAGCAGCCGATCAGCCAACTCTTTTCCTTCCTGTTGTCACACTGCCTCCCTGTTGTCACACTCCTTCCTTGTTGCCACATTGCCTCCCTGTTGTCACACTGTCCCCCCGTTGTCATACTGTCTCCCCGTTGCCACACTGCCTTCCTGTTGCCACATTGCCTCCCTGTTGTCACACTGTCCCCCGTTGTCACACTGCCTCCCTGTTGTCACACTGTCTCCCGTTGTCACACTGCCTCCCTGTTGTCACACTGTTTACCTGTTGTCACACTGTCTCCCGTTGTCACACTGTTTACCTGTTGTCACACTGCCTCCCTGTTGTAACACTTTCTCCATATTGTCACACTGCCTCCTGTTGTCACACTGTTTTACCTGTTGTCACACTGCCTCCCTGTTGTAACACTTTCTCCATGTTGTAACACTGTCTTCCTGTTGTCACAGTTTTTACCCGTTGTCACACTGTTTACCCGTTGTCTCACTGCCTCCCTGTTATCACGTTACCTCCCTGTTGCCTCACTGCCTCCCTGTTGTCACACTGCCTCCCTGTTGTCACACTGCTTCCCTGTTGCCACACTGCCTCCCTGTTGTCACACTGCCTCCCCTGTTGTCACACTGCCTCCCTGTTGTCACACTGTCTCCTCGTTGTCACACTGCCTCCCTGTTGTCACACTGCCTCCCTGTTGTCACACTGCCCCCTGTTGCCACACACTGCCTCCCTGTTGTCACAGTGCCTGCCTGTTGTCACACTGCCTCCCGTTGCCACACTGCCTCCCTGCTGTCACACTGCCCTCCCTGTTGCCACACTGCCTCCCTGTTGTCACACTGCCTCCCTGTTGTCACACTGCCTCCCTGTTGTCACTGCCTCCTACACTGTCTCCTGTTGTCACAGTGTTCACCGTTGCCTCACCGCCTCCCTGTTACACACTGCCTCCTGTTGTCACACTGTCTACCCTGTTGTCACAGGCCACCCGTTGCCTCACCGCCTCCCCTGTTGACTCACTGCCTTCCTGTTGTCACACTGCCAACCTGTTGCCTAACTGTCTCCGTTGTCACACTGTTTACCCGTTGTCACACCGCCTCCCTGCTGTCGCACTATTTACCCGTTGACTCACTGCCTTCCTGTTGTCACACTGCCAACCCTTTACCTGACAACACACACAATCCAGTTAACCAAGAAGCCAAGTCAACGTGTTTCTCACCTCTCGGGTTTAAATGGCTTCTCTGTTTGAGACTTGTTCGTGTAATATCTTGATGTCTGACTTCTTTCATTTAAGCATGTCTGAAACAACTTGATCCAGATGTCTGTTTGGTCCCTTTGTTGGTATCCTGCATGTCTGTGTTTTTGGTTGATGGTAGTTTGTTTTGGTCTTTTCTTAATCAGTGTCTAAAAGTAGGGTTTAGTTCCTCTTACACATATGCCGGACTGCCTGCTTCATTGGCCCCCTTTCTTGCTTGACTACATGCTTGTTTGTCTACATACCTGTCTGTTGAACTGCCTATCTATCTACCTGTTTGTTTGTCTACCTACTTGTTTGTCTACATACCTGTCTGTTGAACTGCCTATCTATCTACCTGTTTGTTTGTCTACCTACTTGTTTGTCTACCTGCCTGTCTCTCTATCTGCCTGTCACTCTACCTGTCTGTTTCTCTTCCTGCCTTTCCGCCTGTCATGCCTTGAGTACGAACAGGGCCACACCTGTTCTGCTTAATGAGAGGAGATACGGTGGCAACAAGTACACACGGAAAGCTACACACACTCACGCAGGCCACGCACACTTACACGGTAAACACGAACCCATACCCTGTACGTCACACACACACACACACACACACACACACACACACACCTCAAATGTGTCTCCTAACTGGTATTAAGGTATACTGTAGTATCCGTGTAATTACCTACGTTATTTTTAGGCGTTATTTTTGGTGATTCAGGTTAGGTCGACCAGTTAGGTGTGTTGTGATATCTTCAGCTACGAGGAATAGTCTATTTATCGTATGAGCTTTTCGTGAAACCTGGACTCTAATGTATTATTATTATTATTATTATTATTATTATTATTATTATTATTATTATTATTATTATTATTATTATTATTATTATTATTATTATTATTATTATTATTATTATTATTATTATTATTATTATTATTATTATTATTATCATCATATCGCCCCCAGGCCCTGGTGTGGGTCATTGACCTGTGCCCTGGTGGGGTAATCCCGTAAAAAAAAAAAAAAAAGATAAATAGTTGGTGGATTTACAGGTAGGTGAATGGTTGATGGATTTACAGGTAGGTGACTGGTTGAAGGATTTACAGGTAGGGGAATGGTTGATGGATTTACAGGTAGGGGAATGGTTGATGGATTTACCGGTAGGTGAATAGTTGGTGGATTTACAGGTAGGTGAATGGTTGATGGATTTACAGTTAGGTGACTAGTTGAAGGATTTACAGGTAGGGGAATGGTTGATGGATTTACAGGTAGGTGAATAGTTGGTGGATTTACAGGTAGGTGAATGGTTGATGGATTTACAGTTAGGTGACTAGTTGAAGGATTTACAGGTAGGGGAATGGTTTATGGATTTACAGGTAGGTGAATAGTTGGTGGATTTACAGGTAGGTGAATGGTTGATGGATTTACAGTTAGGTGACTGGTTGAAGGATTTACAGGTAGGGGAATGGTTGATGGATTTACAGGTAGGTGAATAGTTGGTGGATTTACAGGTAGGTGAATGATTGAAGGATTTACAGGTAGGTGAATAGTTGGTGGATTTACAGGTAGGTGAATGGTTGATGGATTTACAGTTAGGTGACTGGTTGAAGGATTTACAGGTAGGTGAATGGTTGATGGATTTACAGTTAGGTGACTGGTTGAAGGATTTACAGGTAGGGGAATGGTTGATGGATTTACCGGTAGGTGAATAGTTGGTGGATTTACAGGTAGGTGAATGGTTGATGGATTTACAGTTAGGTGACTGGTTGAAGGATTTACAGGTAGGGGAATGGTTGAAGGATTTACAGGTAGGTGAATGGTTGATGGATTTACCGGTAGGTGAATAGTTGGTGGATTTACAGGTAGGTGAATGGTTGATGGATTTACTGGTAGGTGAATGGTTGATGGATTTACAGTTAGGTGACTGGTTGAAGGATTTACAGGTAGGGGAATGGTTGAAGGATTTACAGGTAGGTGAATTATTGAAGGATTTACAGGTAGGTGAATGATTGAAGGATTTACAGGTAGGTGAAAGATTGAAGGATTTACAGGTAGGTGAATGAGTGAAGGATTTACAGGTAGGTGAATGATTGAAGGATTTACACCTTAGTTATAGAAAATCTAATTCAGAATTTTTTTATCAATACAAGTAGAATTTTAAGTAGAAAGGCGGTTGTAGAGTAATTTTCATATGTTGACAGTATAATCGGTATTTGAACGTGGCGATGCTAAAAGTATATTTAAAAGTTACTAGAGTTAGTGAGTTTGCCATGAAAGTATCAACACAGGTAATGTTTGAACCCACCGCGAGGATAATTGCGGTACAGGTACAAGGACGAGAGAGTGGAACACGGGTGATCGGTCTCATGTGGGAGGGAATATGACAGCTCACAGGATATAAGGTTAATGGGAGAGTTAAGTGGTAGTTTACTTGATAATTGACATACACAACATGGTTAATGACATCCTTCAGACGCCCAGCGACTTGCAAGGAAGGAGAGAGAAAAAAACAAGAGAGAAATTATTATCAGCTGAGAAAAATAGGACAGACAATACTTTCTAAAGGAAGTTGTGTGAGAGACAGAGTGTTGTTGACATAAGGTGGGTGATGGTGGGCCACGTGAAGCAGGCAACTGAGGGAGGCACTAACTAACACAGTAACACAAGTTAACTCTCCCAGCCAGCTGTTGCTGCACTGCCTGCTTCAGATGTTTTAAACTGTCTCAGTAGCAACCAGAACATGAAACTGATACGAATGAATCTAAGGGTTCGAAGTAACAGACTCAAGCTCATACATCTGAAGCAGGCAGTGCAGCAATAGCTGGCTGGGAGAGTTGACGAACTTTTGGGTGAGACTGTACCACGTGCGTGGAGGAGGGGCATAAGTGTACGGGCACTGTGGATGCCAGAAGCTGTCACATTGATGACTGCACTACACTCACAAATACCACTTTACATGTGGTCATAGCTCACTGACACTGATGTGAAGTCACTAAGTATAACACTCTGTTTCACAATGCGCGAAATATAAGTTTGGTTGTCCTGTAGTGTGTGTGGCACACAGGCGGTCAACGGTGGCTGGGAGGTGTAACCCTCTTACGATGTGAGGTAAGTTGACCTATATAGTCTCACACCGTAGAGGGAGGTAGAGATTTTTTTTTCTAGATTGCCCCCGAGGGGGCTAGTTTATTGGGCACCCCCTTACATCCTGTGCAAGGTGAGGCGCAGACGCGCTTACAGCGCCCATCTGGGAAGCATGCTTAGTTCATGCTTGCCTGTATGACTCATGCATTAAGGGCGTAAAAGCCTGACGGGTCATGGGTTTTGTCAGCAAGTTACATAAAGTGACAGAATGATGAGTGTGTGGGGGAAAATCCCGGTACAATTTATCTGTTTATGGCAAAGTGTGGTAGGTCCCTAATAATGTCAAGTGCCAGGCCTGTCTCTAGGAGGAGGGATATCTGGTCAGGGAGGGAAGAGGTGTTGGTAACGGCTGGGGACCTGTAGGAGGAGGTCATAGGGCAAGTGAGGATGTAGTGAGAGAGGGTGTGAGAGTCGGGTTGACCACAAAGCTTACAAACAGTGCGGCCAGGCTCAGGGTTGCCAATGTACTAGGCGTCGCGAAGTACAGAGGGGGTGGAGGTGATATGGTGTGGTGGGACAGGCACAGTAGCGGCGGAGGGAGGCACATAGGCATTGACAATATTGAGGGACATACCTTTTAGTGCGATTGTGATGGCGTGTGCGTCGGCATGCCGGTTGGGTACGGGTAGCCGGGGGTGGTGTCCTCAGGTCCAATAGATAGCCCTGGTGGAGACAGCACAGACACAGTAGCGGGCGCGGCTTGTGGTGGGTGGACAGATTGAGGCACCACGTATCGTGAAGATTGAAGATGAGGCAGGACTTCGCTCGAGGGCAGCAGGACACACCAGAGCAGGCCCAGTAGGCGCTACACCAGTAGTGAAGGCCGCCAGCGGTGGAGTAGGCCGTGAGCAGGGGGGCTCACAGGGGGACTACCAGTTTGTGTCAAACCAGAAAAGAGGAGTGACTGGGTGGCAACAGAGGGCAAGAGTAGGTCGGAGATGGTGGTACAGAGTGTAACGAAGAGTTTTTCAATACGGTTGGAAAATTCTTGGAAGAGGGATATGATCTGTGTCATGTCACTGGAGGGGGGTAGTGGGGGGGCACCGGTGGGAGCACAAGGCCTGACAGCGTCAAAGTAGAGACGGGGAGGAGGCCCAGTAGTAGTTGAGTTAGGAAACGGCCGAGACTGCTGTGTTGCAGCCAGGTGAGGCCAGGCAGGGGCAGGTGTTGTTGAAGAAGGAGGTGTTGCTGGAGACAGAGGGGACGGAGAGGGAGGCGGCCCGGTTTTTTTCTTTTTTCTTTTTTAGTTTATTGGGCACCCCCCTACATCCTGTGCAAGGTGAAGCGCAGAAGCGCTTACAGCGCCCATCTGGGAAGCATGCTAAGTTCATGCTTGCCTGTATGTCTCATGAGTTAAGGCCGTAGAAGCCTGAAGAATCATAGGTTTTTGTCAGCAAGTTATTGGAAGCTCCAACAACTTTCCCTGAATACGAATTCGCAACTTTTCGAAGTACAACAGGTACCTACTTTACTGCTAGGTGAACAGGGAGTAAGGGAGGCTAGGAAGTGTGTCCAAACAACTTTCCACCGGCCCGGGAATCGAACCCGTGACATCTCGCTTGCATGGCAAGAGCGGTACCGCTCTACCATCGGCGTCCTGGCGGCCCGGTAGACTGGGCGGCGAGTCGCTGGCGGCTAAGTTCCTGACCTCTGACACCATCCTTAATAGCGGAGGCTCGGATGCCACCTTCACTGTGTCACGTCACACTGTATTTTCCTCTATACAGTTTGGTTATGGTACTTATACAATCCACATTTATAGGGTCGAGGTACCGAGATAACTAAGCCACACAAGTTAACTTTTCACACCTGTACCAAGCTTCATACGAAGCTAGAAACCAAGTCAGGTCAGAGGAGCGAGAGGGTGTGACCACCACCCTACGGTGCCTATAGATGACTGGGTAGCCATCATGTATGAATGTGTGTGTGTGTGTCTGTGTGTCTGTGTGTGTGTGTGTGTGTGTGTGTGTGTCTGTGTGTCTGTGTGTGTGTGTGAACAACTTATGACTGAGGTCAGAAAAGAAGAATGGTAAGGGATGAAGAATTGAAGAATGATATTGATATTGAAAGTTTATTTATCCAGAAAAATACAGATACAGATTGGACAATAACTACAACAGTGACATGGCTGAACCAAGTGAGAGTCTGAACCCTCTTAGTGGCACCTGTTATATACTATACATTTATCTCAAGGAATTATTATATAACATTTAGTATCTGGATTACTACATGTAACATGGTGTTAGTAACTACATATGATAATGTTACCACGTTTATCACATTTTTTTATTTATTTTTTATTCCAAACATTTTTATTTATTATATATGCATTTTTTTTACAGTTAAGTGTAATTAATGTACAGTAATGTGATAACTGGGTGGATGCAATGCAACATGGGTTGTGTTGGGGTGAAACAAAGGGACAGACACGGTCAGGATCATGTTGTGACTACACCATATATTATAATCATTTCAATGGTAATTTTTGTCAACGTGGCAATGGTTTCTATTGGTACAGTAAAGCTATAGAAGTAAATGTTAGAAACATTTTAATTCTTAGGCAATAGACGTCTTTTAAGAGAAGCTTTAATGGAAGGGAGCTTAGTCTTTGCTCGAATGGGGGGGAGGGGAGTTGTTCCACACCTTCACACCATGATATTTTATGGAGCTCTGGGACTGGGACGGGCGCTTAGGGGGTGGTCTTAGGTCTGAGTGTCTTAAGTTGTACCTCTGGTTTGTCCGGAACTGGAAATAGTTATTCTCAATCAAGTGATTAACTGTTTTATAAACAAATAGAACACAGCAATAACTGCTATGTCGTCAAATCAGCCAGTAAGGAAGGATGGGGCGATAATAACTTAACTAAAATACCCAAATTCAGGAATCCAAAACAAGGCAATGGATATGAATACGGAATGAAAATCTTCTAAAATGAGAATAAATACAATATCATATGAGGGAGGAGATGTGAAGCGTGAATGTGTCTGATGACGGCTATGAAAGGCTGACGAGAGAAGATGATGCCTGAGTGAGAGAAAGAATGCACAGTATGTTGGAGAGGTCGTGGACGGTAGTGGAGTAAATAATGAAGGTTGTGGTCTGGTAGTTAGACGTGAAATAACAAAGAAAATTTGGATAGATACAGTGAAGTCGAGATGTTCAATTAAAGGGTTTGGTGAAAGTAGCATTATCTTCAGGGTAAAGGACAACTGTGGACGTATATATGGTAAGAATAGCAGTTGAACAAAGGTGTGTGTGTGTGTGTGTGTGTGTGTGTGTGTGTGTGTGTGTGTGTGTGTGTGTGTGTGTGTGTGTGTGTGTGTGTGTGTGTGTGTGTGTGTGTGGAAAACATGCCAGAGGACCAGTCAGTACAAGGGAGTCCACTGTATCAAGGTAAAGTGAACAGAATGACCGTAATAGTAAGAGATACATGAGTGGTGGAATGTAACTGAGAGGTTGTGTAATCTTCATTATTTTTAATTTACTGATAGTGTTTGTTTTTGTTTTTAGATAAGAATGTCGTTGGTTCGTTTGGAAGTTGAACAGGTACAGGTACATATATGTATATTGCTAAGAGAATAGAAATGTACTTAATGGCGCCTTGTCTCTTATTATACGTGCAGGAGAGAGAAATGGGCTGGGGGGGGTGCGAAATGTCTTATAAAAGCGCATTTGAAATATGTCGTCATTACGGGTCTCCTTGTTATTATGGTTAAAGATCTTTTGTTTTATTCATCTATGCTTGAGAAGGTTGAAGTGAGAGGGAGGGTGAGTGTGTAAGATACACTGTACTTTTTTAACAGCGTAATTGATGTTCATGGTTTTGTTTAGTTAGTATTCGTAGGTCAGCTAAATGGTTGTAAAGAATTAATTAGTCTTTTCTGTTAAGTGTACAAGGGGAACTGAACACTAGTCGTGTATATAAAAAAAATAATTTGTGGTTTTAATGAGGAAGATACTGAAGCTATGGTTGAGTTTACACATGAGATGAAAATACAAATAAACATAATCAATTCGTACAGCAAAAATGAATTCATTATTACGTAAGCGAGGAAGAGTTGTAGATGCGTTGTGAGTCTTGGTGAACGAGATCCACTTTCAATAGATTTAAGTATTACTATTAAACTTGATGGTAAATTAGGTATAATTGCATGAACTTTACTAAGAATGTAACATTTTAACGCGCAAAATGGTATACAGCTCTAAGAAGGTTCAGAGAAGAATACCATGCTTGCTGAGGTCTTTATATATTACTGTACTTCCTTCAACCCGTCCTTCTGTCATCATTCCCATCTGTCTTTCCGTCCACCCTTCTGTCTTCCGTCCGCTCCACCCCACTCATTAAAACGCTTACATGAAAACTGCCTTCCATAAATCAAATACATTAAGACGATGACCTGACGATAAAAATTTCACAATGTTTGTATCATCAGCGGCCAAATTACCCCCTCCCTCTGTTGCCTTTCTCTCACCCATTGACTGTGGAGGGTTATGGGGGTGTACTGCAGGGCGAGAATCCATTATACTTTCAGTGGTATATTTAACCTGTGCTGATTGACAGGGTGATCGCCGCTCCAGCCCCGAGGAATGTGTACGAGTCGGGTGGTAATAGAGGAAGTCGAAGGGAAAACACAACACAAATGTATATCGTTCGTGAGGTGTATTAGTGACGTGAGTGTCCGGAGTTGGTGATACCGGTGTTGGACTTTGTGTTTCAGAGTTGGTGATGGTGTTCAACTTTTTAAAATATTGCGTCTCTCCAAGTTAGTATTGCCTCTGTTCGGTGAGTGACTGACTCACTCACTCATTAATTCATTGACAAAAATGAATGTAACTTAATCACTGACTCACTCATTCATTCATCAACCGTAACAGTTACTCACTGATTAAATATCTGACTCACCCATCAAAATAAATGACTGTCCCTTCCTCACAAGAACGTTACCGGGGATTTCTACTTTAGATAAGTGTTGCTCGAATTCTCCCCTTCTCTTTGTTTAATAATGTTATGTGTGTCTAGACTTTGGGTTTGAGCTTAATTAAGAGTGAAAGGATTGAAAGGTGTACTTGTGTTATCTGGGAATAGCTTTCAGTGACCTTTTAATTTGTGGAACCTTACATCTTTCTGGTTTTAAACTGATGGGCGGACAGACATGTAATTTCACAAACTCAAATGTAGTTTTATTCTCTTCTGCTTGTGGACGCTTGTAGTGATCTGTTGACAGCTTTAATGGTCATCAAACTTTTTTTTCTGCCAGAGGTTTGACCATCTAGGCTTCAGAGACTCGTAATGTATGTAATTAGGGAGAAGAGAATGTATCTAATTACAATTTTCTCGGTCTTTGCAATTTTACTTGGGAATCTGAACACATAGGGAACTTACACTTAACTTAGATACATTTAATGGAAAAAAAATCTTGATTCTTATAGTTCTCTTATATATGTTTTGAAAAGTCATTATGATTCTTAAAATTACTTTAGATACATTAAATAAAAGTCATCAGATTCTTATAATTGCGTTTGAGAAAAGTCATCAGGTTCTAACGATTACGCTTAGCAAATTTCATCAGATTTTTACTATTACGTTTAATAAGTCATCGCGAGTCTCGTCTTGTATTAGAGTCCGAGACAAAGAAGAGACAGTCTAGCAGTTTACTTTGGAATGATAAAGAGTTCTAGCAGGTGTTAGGTGGACTTGTATATACAACATATACTGTACATAAAGGTGTTTTGATGCTGATGTTGTGTGTATCTTTCCGCTCGTGATAGGGACTTGGGACACGTGGAGAAGTGGTTGGTATAAGTGAAGGAGTGTTAGGAAGTGTTAGTGAAGGAGTGTTATTAAGTGTTAGTGAAGGAGTGTTTGTGAAAAAGTGTTAATCAGTGTTAGTGAAGGAGTGTTAGTAAGTGTTAGTGAAGGAGTGTTAGTGAAAAAGTGTTAATCAGTGTT
>NW_024735442.1:0-120000 GCF_018991925.1 Homarus americanus | reverse complement strand
CCCAGCTTATTTCACCTGAAGATTAAACAACCTAATGCTAACCTAAGACAAAATAACTAAGCCTAACCACCCAAGCGTTAACCTAACTTAACCAAACCACCCAAGCGTTAACCTAACTTAACCTAACCCCCCAAGCGTTAACCTAACTTAACCTAACCACCCAAGCGTTAACCTAACTTAACCTAACCACCCAAGCGTTAACCTAACTTAACCTAACCACCCAAGCGTTAACCTAACTTAACCTAACCACCCAAGCGTTAACCTAACTTAACCTAACCCCCCTCCCCCCCCAAGTAACGTTAAGGTGGACAATCTTCAGGTGATACAAAAGGAGTGGGCGATTATTCCGGTGATCCTAAAATTGGTCCATAAACCAAGAATCTTAGCAATTGATTATTCTTACGTTTTTATTGTTTTATAATGTACACAGACCATCGTTAGCGACCATTGTCTTTTTTTTTTGTCTTTGGTGGGTTTAAGAGTTTTTAAAGAGTCTGTGTCAACCTTTTTTATTGTTGAGTGACTTCCTGGGTGTGTTGTACCTCTCTCTCTCTCTCTCTCTCTCTCTCTCTCTCTCTCTCTCTTTCTACGAGTATTTTAATTCCAACGTCAATAAATTTATTTTCATTGATTCACTTTCAGTAATTTCTATGTTAGGTTTCATAAGTATTTTATTTTTTATTTTTAACTTGGCATTTATTTTGTTATTGATTTTATTGAGTGTGGTCGTAGGTAAAGTTCTTCATAATGACTTGTGTATCTTTACTTACTGTCAGGTACACATAATTAACTTATTTAACAACAATGAAAAACACTTAGTGCTACAGTATGTGTTCGAGAGAATTAATGTTCATAAAGTCTAATATAATAAGATGGTGAATTACAGCGAGTAATGGCACACAAGACCACTTAAATAGGACTATAGAGTGTGAGAAGCGAAATAATAAACTCTACCTGTATGAACTGTGAGATCTAATACCACGTGTTAGGGAATCGAACACCACATGCAATAATACAGTGAATTGTATTGCTATCAGGTTAAGGGATTAAACACCATGCTAAGAAATCAAACACTTCTTTTAGGGGTTTAGCGTCAAGATAGGGAATCTAATACTATGTAATGAGACTCAACACCACGGAGGGTAAGCCAACACCACAGGAGTGACGACAACATCGTCTAAAATGAATTAAGGTGGGGGTGGGGGGGGGAGGTATTAGTGGGAGAAGTTAAGGGATCTAAACCCAGAGGGAGAGTGTTGGTAGGGGGGGTGGTGGGGGAGAAGGGGAGGGGGTGACGTCTGCACATTTTGCACAAAATAATTTGCCTTCTCCGGGAAGGTGAGGGAGGCGGAGGCTGTCACGAGGGTCATTAAGGTACACGAAAGAGTAGCAGGTGGTCAAGGGGAGGGTGTAACGGTGAGGGGAGGAAATTAGTATGAACGGTTCTCCTCAACCTTCCCCTCAGGCTAGTGCGTTTTAGGGTGGTCCTTCTTCTGCCCACGCTGGCAGGACTATCTACTTCCCCTTCTTCCCCCCCCCCTCCCCCCTCAAGGTGTTAGGATGTTATGGTTGTGGCGGAAGACATGACATCTGTATTAGCGAGTAATCTGCCAACTATTTCCTACGTATACTGTCTAGGAATTTTAATCCAGTTTGTCCACGAGGCGTCAAGGGAAGGGTTTACAGAGGCAAGTTTTACGGCTGGCGTAACTAAGACAATATTTACGCTGCTCAGTGCCGGCCATAAAGACCAGGGCGCCCGGCCAGCCCACCGCGGCTCCCTAGCCCTCCAGGCACTGCTGACGGAGGCCCCATATGTGACCCTTGTCGCCTATGGTGCTTCAAGGCTCTTGTTTTGTTTTATGATTTCGTGTTAATTAAGAAATAGAATCGGAATTCGTTCCAGTGATAAAATTATGTTCAGTTTACACCATACACATAGATGATTAAGTGTTATAGACGTATACACAAGGCGATACACACATAGACATGTGCAATAGATCTAGAACTGTTTGGTGTACACATTACCCCCACAAAAACGAATTATGGTGTAGTGGAGCGTAACGTATGTGAGTAAACAGTCGAGGTAATGTGAGAGTTTGTACAAATAATTTGACTCTGATCCTCCTCCTCCTCCACTTCCACCTCCTCCACCCCGATTTCCCCCTCCATCTAAGCCCACACCTCCCCTTCCCCTTCACCCTCTACCTCACTTCCACCATTTCATTCACCTCTTCCTCCCCCTCTACCTCCCCTTCCACCTCTACCTCCCCCTTCCCCCTCTACCTCCATCTCGCCCCTCCCTCCCCACCCCATCCCTCCCTCTCTACCTTACCCTCCCCCCTCTACCTCACTCTTCTCCCTCCACCTCACTCTCTATCCCACCTCCTCCTCTAGGCCTCACCCAGGCTCCCGACGACCACAACACTGCCTGCAGGGGAAGGGAGATGCGGTGACCACTCAACACCCCTCGATGGCACTCCCAGCCCGCTCTCCCTCCCTCAGGCACCACCACCACCTGCTGCTTCCTCCTCATCCTCCTAATTATCCCCTCCTTCGTCATCCCCTCACACCCCCCTCCCTCTACTCCCACCGACCGTGACGAATTGGCGACGACCACCAACAATTATCGTCCGAGGAAACACGTCAACGATCCTCCTTGTGTCTCCCAGAACAAAGTGAAGTCTTCTTCCTCCCCCCTCCCTCCCTCTCCCTGTTCCCCATCCCCTATCCATCCCTCTCCCTGGTCCTCATCCCTCCCTCTCCCTGGTACCCAATCCCTCTCCCTCCCTCTCCTTGGTTCCCCTCCTTCCTCTCATCTTTTTCCCGGACCCCTCTCCCCTCTCGTTGGCCCTCTTCCTCCCCTTATTCCCTTCTCCTACTTTGATATTGATATTGAAAGTTTATTTAGCCAGAAAAATACAGATACAGAGTCGATAAAAATCACAATATTAACATGGCTGAGCCAGTTGAGAGCCCGAGCTCTCTTGTAGGCACCTGATATGTACTGTACATTTATCTCAAGGAAGTATTATGTAACATTTAGTATCATCTGGAATCGTACACATGGCATGGTGGTAATAAGAATATATCAGAATGTTACCACGGCTATCACTTCGATTTATTTATTTTATTTTATTTATTTTTGTTTACATTATATACGCACTTTACAGTGGAGCAGTACAACATGGGTTGTATTAAGGTGGAACAAGAGGACAGAGCTGTCAGTATCATGTCTAGTTGGCAAATATATTTATTGCAATGGTAGTTTCTATCTATCTATCTACATGACAATTTTTGATAAAACGGCTTTGGTGGTACAATAACAACAGGAATATAAAGTAGGTATTACAAAATATATTAACACTTAGACAATAAATATTTTTTAAGAGATGATTTAAAGGAAGGGAGCGTAGTCTTTGCTGGGATGGGTGGGAATAAGTTATTCCACACCTTCGCACCATGATATTTATGGAGGTCTGGGACTGAGAGGAGTGCACGGGGTGGGGGGTTATCTTACTCATTTCTTCGTGCCAATTGCCATTTTACCTCCCTCTCACTGTCACCCAATCTCCTCCTCTCACTCCCCCTGTTTCACCTTAATACAACCCATATGCTGTATTGCTTCCCCCACTTATCATACTAATGTTTATCAACTCCACTGCAAAATATGAATATACTTATAGTATAAACGTAAAATAAATAAATAAATAAATAATGGAGTCTAAATCATGGCAACATCATGTTCATACCAAAACCAAGTTATTTGTACTATTCCAGATGATACTAAATGTTACATAATACTTCCTTGAGATAAATGTACAATCTATATCAGGTGCCTCCAAGAGAGCTCAGGCTTTCAAATGGTTCAGCCATATCAATATTGTTATCATTATCGACTTTGTATTTTTCTGGCGAAATAAACTATTTCAATATCAATATCAATATCTTCCTCTCTCCCCTACCCATCAACACCCAGCATGTGAACTTTATGATAAACATTTAAAGGATACACTTGAACATTATATTATTAAATGTGACACTGTCAAAGACTTCAGGCCACCTGGCTTATTTTGTCATGAACACTGTAATTATTACATTAAATCAAGAGTGCTTGAGGACGTTCTTGAGGTCTATCCTAATTGCTAGTCCACACTCATTAGTCCTCAAATAGAATATGACATACTGTCCTGCGTGGGAGTGAATAGTGATATCACTCTCATGAATACAACCTGTACTATTAATGAATGTTACCTTTACTATTGTCCCCTTGGTGTATGAACCTCTGTCCTGCATGGCCGGACATGATTGAATTACTCAGAATAGGCAAATTGTACTTCAAGCTTTGTCAATAAAGTTATTAAACCCTATAAAACCTACCCAGGGTCTAACAAAACAGGTTGGCCAGCACGCAGGTCCCCTCCCACACTAGTCAGTCTATGACGTCATGCGCACCAGAACCTGACCGTGTTGGAATTCTCTCTCTCTCTCTCTCTCTCTCTCTCTCTCTCTCTCTCTCTCTCTCTCTCTCTCTCAATAAACCCACTATGGAGGATATTATTATTATTATTTACTGTTGTTAATTAATTAATCACTGCCACCAACTCCACCCTCACCTAGATTTAAATACAAATAACATCATAAGAAATTATCTTAACTTAGCTTCCTCACGATTGGTATCACATGAGACAGAAAAAATCACCTTGGTTTACTATATGTGTTATTTGTTAAAAGCGAAACTATGAACACTATCCCGCTAACCCTCCTCTCAGTTCCCTCTCACCTTCTCTCTCGGATGACGGGAAATGAAGGAAATGAAGATAAAATAACTATATAAATTACGCTTGAATTAATTGAAGATAACTGTGTATAAGTGTAAGAATCATACCTAAGGGAATAATAGTATAGAATGATATTTATTTTCGTTCTCGTTGTAAAGTTTGAAGAGTAGTGTATAATGACTATCTTTAATCTTTGAATTTTTGTTGTTTGAGAATACTTAGGGATGCCTCCATCAGGTATCTAACATTACCTAAGAGAATTAGTAGGTAGGAGGAGAATACACAAATAATGATAATAAAGGAAGAGAAGGAAGTAGGAATAAATAGTAAGAATTGGAAGGGAGACAGACAGACAGTCGGGTAGAGAGACATAGACAGGCATATACACAGACAGACAGACACACAAACAGACAGGCATAAAATCAAACAATCCTTAGACAGGCAGTGAGGGAAAAGGTGCAGTACACCGACCCACGCCCCCTACATCCTCCCCACGTCCGCTACCTCACACCCAGTCCGCCCACGTCCTCCTCCTGGCCTCAACCTCACACCCAGTCCGCCCACGTCCGCCTCCTGGCCTCAACCTCACACCCAGTCCGCCCACGTCCTCCTCCTGGCCTCAACCTCACACCCAGTCCGCCCACGTCCTCCTTCTGGCCTCCACCTCACACCCAGTCCGCCCACGTCCTCCTCCTGTCCTCCACCCCACGTCCTCCTCCTGTCCTCCACCTCACACCCAGTCCCCACGTCCTCCTCCTGGCCTCAACCTCACACCCAGTCCGCCCACGTCCGCCTCCTGGCCTCAACCTCACACCCAGTCCGCCCACGTCCTCCTCCTGGCCTCAACCTCACACCCAGTCCGCCCACGTCCTCCTCCTGGCCTCCACCTCACACCCAGTCCGCCCACGTCCTCCTCCTGTCCTCCACCTCACACCCAGTCCGCCCACGTCCTCCTCCTGTCCTCCACCTCACTCCACGTCCTCCTCCTGGCCTCAACCTCACACCCAGTCCCACGTCCTCCTCCTGGCCTCAACCTCACACCCAGTCCGCCCACGTCCTCCTCCTGTCCTCCCCTCCACCCAGTCCGCCCACCTCCTCACCTCACACCCAGTCCGCCCACGTCCTCCTCCTGTCCTCCACCTCACACCCAGTCCGCCCACGTCCTCCTCCTGTCCTCCACCTCACACCCAGTCCGCCCACGTCCTCCTCCTCCTCCACCTCACACCCAGTCCGCCCACGTCCTCCTCCTGGCCTCAACCACCCAGTCCGCCCACGTCCTCCTCCTGGCCTCAACCTCACCACCCAGTCCGCCCACGTCCTCCTCCTGTCCTCCACCTCACACCCAGTCCGCCCACGTCCTCCTCCTGTCCTCCACCACACCCAGTCCGCCACGTCCTCCTCCTGTCCTCCACCTCACACCCAGTCCGCCCACGTCCTCCTCCTGTCCTCTACCTCACCCCAGTCCTCCTCAACCTCACACCCAGTCCGCCCACGTCCTCCTCCTGGCCTCAACCTCACACCCAGTCCGCCCACGTCCTCCTCCTGGCCTCAACCTCACACCCAGTCCGCCCACGTCCTCCCTCCTGGCCTCAACCTCACACCCAGTCCGCCCACGTCCTCCTCCTGGCCTCAACCTCACACCCAGTCCGCCCACGTCCTCCTCCTGGCCTCCACCTCACACCCAGTCCGCCCACGTCCTCCTCCTGGCCTCAACCTCACACCCAGTCCGCCCACGTCCTCCTCCTGGCCTCCACCTCACACCATACCTACCTAATTGATTGATTGTAACAGTTTATTTAGCCAGAAAAACACAGATACAGAGGTGGATAATAATAACAATATTAACATGGCTGAGCCAGTTGAGAACCTGAGCTCTCCTGAAGGCACCTGATATATACTGCACATTTATCTCAAGGAAGTATTGTGCAACATTTAGTATCATCTGCAATAGTACACATACCATGGTGGTAATAAGAACATATCAGAATGTTACCACGGTAATCACTTCAATATTTATTTCTTTATTTTTATTCATTTATTTTTTTTTTTACATTTATATTATAAGTATATACATAAGTTACAGTGGAATTAAAAACTTAAATATAATTAGGGAAGCAGTACAACATGGGTTGTGTTAAGGTTGAACAAGAGGACAGAGCTGTTAGGCTTCTGTCTAGTTGGCAAATATATTTTTTTGCAATATTAATTTCTTATCTATTTACATGATAATTTCTGATAAAACGGTTTTGATGGTTCAATAAGAGCAGGTATATATAGTTGGTATGACAAGAAATATTAATACTTAGACAATAGATATTTTTTAAGAGATGATTTAAAGGAAAGGAGCATAGTCTTTGGTCGGATGGGTGGGGGTAAGTTGTTCCACATCTTCACACCTTGATATTTTATGGAAATAATTGTTGTAAAGCAAGTGATTGACAGATTTATAAACAAATAGAGCACAGCAGTAAGTGTTAATATCCTCGAAATTTAACATTTTCAATTTAGCAAATTGTTCGTGTGTGTGTGTGTGATCTATTTTATTTTTCAAGTAACCAGGGATTGGGTTTTTGAAGAGCCAGAGGCCCCCCATAGTGTGTGACAGTGTATCAGGTGTTGGTAAGCAACATCATAATAGACTTCTTTCATTGCTGTGAGAGTGAGTGACTGTTGAGTATGATACATGATACAGCACTGTTTTTTTTACTTTACTGTGAATGGCTTGTATGTGATTTCTCCAGTTAAGTTTCTCATCAACAATAATTCCGAGGAATTTAGTATTTTGTTCGCGTTTGAGGAGTGTATCACCAAGGTACAGGGGGTCCAAGTCTGGGGCTAAGTTTTTCCCTCTGTGAAAGATCGTGTAGTGGGTTTTTTCGAGGTTTAAGGTAAGTTTATTACGTATTACCCAGGTCCTGACTTTAGTCAATTCAGTGTTCATAGTTCTCATCAAGGAATGGATGTCTGAGTTGCTGGCATAGAGATTAATATCGTCTATAAATAAGTTGTATTTTAGGAGTGTGCTGGCATGGACTATATCGTTATGTACAACAAAAACTGTACTGGACCGAGAATGGAACCTTGGGGGGGCGCCATACAAGATTGGCGAGGAGTCAGGTTGATGATTATTATAGCAGACATATGCTTCCTGTTGGATAGATATGAGGTAAACCAATTGTGGGACAGGTCCCTAACGCCGTAATGTTCAAGCTTTGAAAGGAGGATGGTATGGTCGACCTGGTGTCTCAATGACCACATGAGGTCCTTCATATCAACACCCGAGGACGAGTTACTACACTACGTGAACACCACACTACCTGGTGTTTTAATGACCACGTGAGGCCCATCATATCAACACCCGAGGACGAGTTACTACACCACGTGAACACCACACCACCTGGTGTCTCAATGACAAGCCCAGGCCCGGGCCATCAACTGTAAACTATAATAACTTGTATGTTCAATTCATGCCCCTTCTTCTTTCAGTAGTGAAAGCTTTTGTTAAACGACCCACCCACCCCATGTCTTTGTATGTAATAAGTCATTTTAGTCCAATGTATATTTTCAGCCTTCGGGCTGCAGAACTTTTTTTTTCAATAAACCGTTAAGTATTTATATCATTGTGTCATAGCTGGATGATCGTCATACTCGATTCCGAATGACAGTAAAGTAGTAGTAGTGTAAAAAAAATAATAATAATATTAATAATAATAATAATAATAATAATAATAATAATAATAATAATAATAATAATTAACGGTTTATTGAAAAAGTTCTGCATCCCGAAGGCTGAAAATATACATTGGACTAAAATGACTTATTATATACATTGGTGGTTTAACAAAAGCCTCCATTAGAGAAAGGTAAAGGAACATACAGATTAATGTAGGTGTTGAACAGCAAACACTTAGTGTAGTAAGTCCCTCCCAGATGGTGTTAGGAGGGACCTCACATGGTGTAGTAGTTCCCTCACAGATGGTGTTATGAGGGACCTGACGTGGTGTAGTAATTCCCTCACAGATGGTGTTGTGAGGGACCTCAAGTGTGTGTGTGTGTGTGTGTGTTTTGAGGAGGACAGATGTGTGTGTGTGGTGGGGAGGACAAGTGTGTGTGGTGGGGAGGACAAGTGTGTGTGTGTGTGTGTGTGACAGGACTGTGTGTGTGTGTGTGGTGGGGGAGGGATGTGTGTGTGTGTGGTGGGGAGGACATGTGTGTGTGTTTTGTGTGTGTGTGTGGTGGGGAGGACAAGTGTGTGTGGTGGGGAGGACAAGTGTGTGTGTGTGGAGGGTCAGTCCTCTCATCGCTGCCTGCCACTTCCTGCCCGGATGTTGTGGGTCGTCTGGTGGCTCTCCTCTCTTCTCCTTCCACTCTCCCTCCCTCCCTCCCTAGTGGTGTCATCCTACGATCGTCGTTCTATACGATCTTTACCATCTTAGTTAAATGACCAGGTTAAGTAAGGTTACCTTACGTTATAAATAGCATAAAAAAAACGATTGTCCACGTGGAATGTAATATCCCCCTCTCTCTCTCTCTCTCTCTTTTATTATTTTTTCATAAGGATTATGTTCAGTATTTATTAGGGTCCTCCACGAGACCTGTAGCACTTGAAAGGTTCAGCCATGTCAATATTGTTGTTGTTATTCACTTCGTATCTGTGTTATGCTCGTTAGATAAACTGTTTTATTTCATTGTCGCCTGGAAGGAATCCATGAATAATCTCCAGCAACCACTAAACTCGTTGTGTGATCCCTGAAGAGTTAGTGACCCCGAAATGAAAATTGAGTTCAGTCGGTCAAGAATAAAAGACACTGGGGAGGCTGTCGGTCATCTGGTGTTGCTTGGTGGATAATTTATTACAGCGTTGACATGGTGGGATGTAAGCTAGAGACTGTGTTGCATCTTCATAGTTAGGACGATTTTGACAGCGTCGGTTGGTAGATATTTGTGGAGGTATTTTACTTTGCGCTAATTTTTACCTTTGATGAGAAGCTTTTGTGAGTTGTGTGGTTGTAAGCGTAGTTGTAACAATCGATGCTTCTTGAGCCGTCTACTGTCCTCTCACTTCACTGCAACCCCGTCTGGCGATTATTATTGTTACGAACACTGTGTGATGACTTGTCTGTTGTTGGTTTGTGTATTTGTGTAATCCTCGATACAAAGATATAGTCTGCAGTTGCTACACCTGACTAAGCTTACATGACGGTAGGATCACCTCCCTGTATCTGTGTAGGTGCAACGAGGCAAGTTGTTAACATGAAGTAGGTATGTCTCTTATCTGTGTGAGAAAAAGATTTAACAGCGATTTAGTCGACATGTTTAGAAGGGAAAAATTGTGTGTAGACACAACTCCAAGATGAAATTACGGCTCATAACATGTCGCTGTGTTACTGTGCGTGATGTAAGGAGACCAGAGCCAGCAGGTAAAACAAACAGTAGAGTTGTGTTACGTTGTTCACAGCTTCTCTGTGTACCGCCCGCACCCCAGAACCCACGTCCCCTGCAACACCCGTCCTCAGGGGAAGTGGGAGAACAGTGGGGGCCGGAGTACTGTACAGTTTTGTTGATATAACCTCACGCGACTTATTACCTTGTATGGCTTTTAGACCTTCTGCCCAAATAAAGTTAATTGTAGTAGATGGCCCCAGCTTGTGATATCCTTACACAAGATCGATTTTTCACTTGATACGTTCTCCTGCAAAATATAAGCTTTTAGAGAGGACAGTTTGTATTGTTACTCTCTCAGTGTGTAGCGGTCAGTCATCCGTTTGTGTTCAGAATTTCAACCGCACAAAAAACAAAAACAATAAAAGTCAAAGAAACAGTTCACATCACGAGTCGATCCCTCCTTCTTCTCTCACTGTTTACTGTTGACATTATCTGTTGTAATTTGTTTTCCATTATTTTTTTCAAACCCAAATTCGAAGTGGTGCCGTTACTAGTTTGTTGAGACCTTAGCGGAAGCAATGTGGTGGTGAAGCACCACACATTGTGGTGGGCACATCATGAACACAGAGTAACACAAGGTGTGCACCGTGTGCTGGTCTCCGCCACGGCTCATGTGTGCTGGCGGCAGTTTGGGTGGTGTGCAGTGCAGTCATAAGAGATTTAGTAAGCAAGATATAATTTTTATGGGCTAAAACCTTCCTTTAGGTGAGTCACTCAAGACGGATGTCATGTTAAATATAGCCTGGCATTAACATATGATAATATGACGGTTACCTTTGATATTTTTTTTTTTACTCTTTCTCAAGTTTAATTGGTTAAACGTGAACCCTTCTGGAGGCAATATTTATAGAAATTCCTGTAAATGTTTACAAACTTTGAGTGATATTGTTAGATAAACGTTGATATTATCCCTCTGATGTAGACACTAACAAGAGGAGGCCCTGGCTGTAGACGTTCCTTGGTACTGTTTCAGTCATACATCCCTGTACATACATACATACATACATACATACATGCATACATACATACATACATAAAGATAGACAGACAGACAGACACAGACAGACAGACAGACAGACAGACAGACAAACAATAGATATAGGGAGATAGATACAGAGATATTTATCCAATAAAATTCGCCATTAAGGTACACAGCAGTGGTTCAGCCTGTACAGTACATACAGTGGACAGTACAGTTATACAAACAATGGATGGCATTACATCGATTTAACTAAGGATAAACCCACGAAATCTGTCACACGTTTATTTTCACGGAGTCCTGCCTTCTGGTGCCCTTTCCTCACATACTGGTACACACCAACTAGCAGATGTTAGGACGACAACATTAGGGTATAGAACCACAAGTATTATTGAGTGAAGCTGTGGTAGTTAGTTGAACAGATTCCGGACATTAAAATAAAATTGAAATTATGGCAGATATTACAAATACGAATAAAATGTGTGATTAATATTTGTTTTGTGCTTTTTGATTCGCATTTGTAATATCTGACGTAATTGGTTACAGAATTAGTGGAAATCTTCTTCTTCATTAAATTCTCATCTCGTGTCGTGGAGATGGTGTTGTGAGATGGGTGTTGTCAGATGGTGTTGTCAGATGGTGTTGTCAGATGGGTGTTGTGTAGATGGTGTAGTCTGTGGGTGTCACGGAGATGGTGTCGTCAGTCTGTGGGTGTCACGGAGATGGTGTCGTCTGACGGGTGTTGTGGAGATGGTGTTGTCTGCTGAGTGTTGTGGAGGTGGTGTTGTCTGCTGAGTGTTGTGGAGGTGGTGTTGTCTGATGGGTGTTGTCAGTTGGTGTTGTCTGATGGGTGTAGCGGAAGTGGTGTCGCCTAAAGGGTGTCGCGGAGATGGTGTCTTCTGATGGGTTTTGTGGAGATGGCGTAGTCTGATGGTGTTGTAGAGATGGTGTTGTCAGATGGGTGTCGTGAAGATGGTGTTGTCACATGTTGTTGTCAGATGGTGTTGTCAGATGGTGTTGTCAGATGGGTGTCGTGGAGATGGTGTCTTCTGATGGGTGTTGTGAAGATGGTGTTGTCAGATGGACTCATGGAGGTAGGGAGGTGTCAGTTGGTTGTCCTGCAGGTAGATGTGCCAGCATGGAGTTGTGTGTGTCAAGACGATGCCATAAGGGTAAGTGTGTCCGAGGGTGTCAAGACCTGTACGTCAAACCTTTGTTTGTTTTCACCATTTGTTCATTATTTCAATCCTGAGGCAGGGGTAGGGAGGAATACACTGAGAACTGCTGTAGTCAGGTAATGACACAGTGTTACAGCAGCAGAGATACAGTGTTACAGCTGCAATGATACAGTGTTACAGCTGCAATGATGCAGTGTTACAGCAGCAGAGATACAGTGTTACAGCTGCAATGATACAGTGTTACAGCAGCATCGATACAGTGTTACAGCAGCAATGATATAGTATTACAGCAGCAGGGATACAGTGTTACAGCAGCAGAGATACAGTGTTACAGCAGCAATGCTGCAGTGTTACAGCTGCAATGATGCAGTGTTACAGCTGCAATGATACAGTGATACAACAGTAGTGATACAGTGTTACAGCTGCAATGATGCAGTGTTACAGCAGCAATGATGCAGTGTTACAGCTGCAATGATGCAGTGTTACAGCTGCAATGATGCAGTGTTACAGCAGCAATGATACAGTGACACAACAGCAGTGATACAGTGTTACAGCTGCAATGATGCAGTGTTACAGCAGCAGTGTTACAGTGTTAAAGCAGCAATGATATAGTGTTACAGCAGCAGTGATACAGTGTTACAGCAGCAGAGATACAGGGTTACAGCAGCAATGATGCAGCGATACAGCAGCAGTGATACAGTGTTACAGCAGCATTGATACAGTGTTACAGCAGCAATGATACTTTATTACAGCAGCAGTAATAGTGTTACAGCAACAGTGATATAGTCTTACAGTAGTAACAACGATACGGAGTTACAGCAGCAGATATACAGTGCTACAGCAGTGGGAAGACAAGCGTAGTGATGCAATGATACAGTGTTACAGCAGCAGCAGCAGCGGGGACACATTTGGCCACAGCTGCAACAACACAGCGATGATGGTGGGCGGAGAAGGTTTTGCTCCAACACTGTTTTTGTGTATGTACGCATTATTCGCGTATTCTTGAGCATAGCAAGAGGTCACAGAGCTGCCCAGCCAAGGGATGGGGGGGGGGGGAGGGTTAGATGTCAGCCAGGTTTGTAATTAGAAGTGACCCGCGTTACTGACCTCACGCCCAAATACTTTCATGTTTTGAGAGCCCAACACTGCAGGTAACCCTTTTACTCTGCGGGCGTGAGTTCTTTTACTCTGATTTGCATAATGGAATGTGAACAAAAAATATACAAGGGTAACCAAAATTTAGTCACTAGTTGCGTTTACCCATCCTTCCAAATATGTATAAAAGACAAAAAATAATGGACATAAACAAAAAGGCAACTACAAATATTTTCTCTGCCTGTGGGAGAGTAAAGAAGAGTAGAGATATGACCGTCTCTCGTCCCCCCCCCCCCCAGTGACGGAGCACCACCAAGAATGTCAACATCACCCGCCACTTGGCATGTATATGAAACCAAAAACTCCGAAGGAATTTCCCTTTCTTGTGGTGGCCGATGCGACAGAGAACGTCGTAGAAATATAGAATGACTAGAACTAAATCACCTGTTTATAATAATTCCCATGGTGTAGTAGAAACGCACAAACACACACACACACACACACACACACACACACACACACACACACATACACACATACACACATACACACACACATACACACACACACACACAAAGCCACCCGGTCACACGACCACAAAGTCACACAAAAACACAGCCACAAGTCACAAAGACACAAAGCCACATTACTACTAGCCCCACAGACACAGCCACACAGACACAGCCACACAGACACAGCCATACAGACACCGACACACAGACACGTTTTCCCCCTGTGAGGACTATAGAGGTTGCAGGTGTACCATTAAGGAGGGACAGGTGGTGAAGCTATCATGTTTGTTTTGAATTCCTATGTTTATCCAACACCTGACTCCTTCACCTGGCTGTTGAATCACCTTGTTGCTGCATCATCTGGTTGTTGAGTCAGTCACCTTGTTGCTGCCTCACCTAGTTTCATCACCTGGTTACCCCTGGCCTCTCACTTGGCCCTACCCCCTGGCCTCTACACTTGGCCCCCTGGCCTCTACACTTGGCCCCCTGGCCTCTACACTTAGCCCTACCCTGGCCTCTACACTTGGCCCCTGGCCTCTACTTGGCCCTACCCTGGCCTCTACATGGCCCTACCCCTGGCCTCTACACTTGGCCCTACCCCTGGCTCTACTTGGCCCCTACCCCTGGCCCTACACTTGGCCCTACCCCTGGCCTCTACACTATGGCCTACCCCCTGGCCTCTACACTTGGCCCTACCCTGGCCTCTACTGCTTGCCCCCCTGGCCTCTCCTTGGCCTACCCCCTGGCCTCTGCCCTACCCTGGCCTCTACACTTGGCCCTACCCCTGGCCTCCACTTGGCCCTACCCCTGGCCTCTACACTTGGCTGGCTCTACACTTGGCCCTACCCCTGGCCTCTACATGGCCTACCCCTGGCCTCTACACTTGCCCCCCCTGGCCTCTACTTGGCCCCTGGCCCTACACCCCTGGCCTCTACACTTGGCCCTACCCCCTGGCCTCTACACTTGGCCCTACCCCCTGGCTGTCAGTAATGTTTCTAAACAGTTGTAGACAAAATTAATTTACCTTCTCAGTTTTCTCCCCAATTAAGGTAAATGAATTGTTAATATACAGTCAACGCCAAAAGTATCTGTCCCTTTATAGTTTTATAAAATATGACACACCGGACCAAGAGTCCCGGAGACAAACGGTGAGTCTTTGCCAAGTAGTGATTGAAATTGTTCCGTTTTAAACTTTTTTTTCGTTATATTCCTGTATGCTATACACTGTTCAACAACATTGTCAATGTATTTGTTTTATTATTATGGCTTATAATTAATCATAATTAATTCCATTTCTTATCTTGTGGTATAATAAAGAGGTTTCGTAAGTCTCCTTTCATAACACATTTAATTATTTACAACAAATATAAGTTATAATACTGAAGAGTTATGGAAGCCTCAAATAATATATGAAATTCCTGTCTGGCAACTCATTTCCTGTGGTGGAAGACATTTTTTTCTTCATATAATCAAAGTTAATTGGTAACTTAATTTGCCCTAAATTTACTAAATTTCACAAAATTGTCCCTGACTATTCACTAGAAAAGAAAACTGAATCTAATGACACATAGTTTAGACTAATTGAACTTATTCTAACCAAACCTAACCTAACCTAACCTAACCTTAATTGGCCCATTAACTTAGTACACTTATGGCCCTTGGGCTGGGAAGGGGCAACATGGAGAAATTTACATATTATGGTTGTTCATGTAGTGTAGTGGCAGAAGGGGTCATCTTTACATCAAATTTAACTGAAAATTAAAGTTTTCACAGGTGACCCAACAGTACTGTACACTGTACTTGTACAGGTATGGGATAGCAACTCAGCCAAGAGCTTGTACTTGTACACTGTTATCACAGAAGTCAACACCTTGCAACACCTCTCACTTGCTCTTTTACTTACCTTAATTAATGTCATTCTGGACGATGACTTCGCATCCATATATATTTGTTTGTATAACACCATTGGCTATTGAAGCTAGTAGACCAGTTATTTATATTATGTTTACATTAATCTGTTTATGGTAGTCATGATTTGTTCATTCAAACACGTAAGTGCTGAAACATTTACGAATAAATTTACTGCACATTTTTGTAATTGAAAATCAGTCCCGGAGAAATATTTAGATTAAGATTCAGTCAATGACTGTTGTAAGCAGATAAATCTTATCAGTAAAGCTCTCATTAAGCAGACATTTTCCCCCATCACTTTAGTAATCAAAGGGATATTACCAAAGTGACCATGAGTGTTTCAGTGGTTTATCTTTATCAACTTTACCAATACAGAGATAGAAATCTTGCACTATATTGTTTCCTAGAAAAGTGACCAATAGTTGTTTTAACCTCATTAATTACTTCCTTAAGTAGACTAACATAATTATCTAGTAGTTACCGAAACCTATACTGTACTGACTTTTTCAGTAAGTCAAATTTAATTACTGACATAACGTAACCAATTTGATAAAATTTATAAAATCGGACCAAATTAATCATGTGTAAAGAAAGCTGAATCTACTTAATCCACTGATTCAAAGTTTTATCCATTTGGATGTATCGGAACCAAACGTGACCCAATCTAACCATAAATATCCAGAATATGTGAGTAAATTTGACGCCGACTAGAATTATTTGTATTATACACACACACACACACACACACACACACACACACACACACACACACACACACACCAGGTTAATCCCTAATATAGTGTACAACTCGGCCCCGTTGGCTTCCTCTTACCTTCCCTAAAGCACGAGAAGTCAACAGCTTTTGATGTTCTCTTCTATCGTAACTATGCCAGACGATCCTTCAACCACTCTGCCTGCCGTAGCGATCTTTTATTGTTTGTGTGAGTTAATAAATTATCATTACTTTTCTGTAGACAAGTGGCAAAATGATAATATTACTGTTAAGGCAATGTTAACACAAACACAATGCAGTGTCAGTCCACAAGAGGAGGGAACAAGGCTCTGGTAGCACAGCCACCAGGCGATTGCAGCAACACCGACAAAAAACTGAGACATCCCCTCATCTGGCATCTCAGCGACCAGTGTGGTGGGTGGAGTGAGGCCCTCAAGTGCTCTTGTAGACTCCCAATCTGTGCATCTGACAGCTGTCCCGGGCTTCAGAGTGCCACACTGTTTGTCCCTCTCTGAGTGTGACTGCGGCGCGCGACTCACAACCCTTACCAGCAATTACAGCCTCTGAAGAACAAATCAACGCCCGATCATCCCACAAACTGAGTCTCTTTGATTAGTCTCTTTAAGCCTCTGTGTTCGTCTCTGACACCTACTGGGGGTGGGGGGAAATCTTGAAGAGCGAAGGTGAGGGCTAGCGAGGCTAGCCAAGGGGTGAGGAGTGGCGGTGCGTGTCGAGGAGTGGCGCTGTGTCACTCGTCGACGGGCAATAAACAGATGGGTGTTGTGATAACCCGATGAGCGGTACCCGTTGTTCCCCGGGAGCCGCTGACGACCCTGGCACTACGACACGAGTGTACACACGCTCCTGGGGCTCACCCTGTGACCTCCACGCCCTTGTTTACCCCATATCACCCTCGTGCCACACAAACCATGAGGTAAAGGTGTGGTTTTTCTTAGGCTGATTGCAAATTGGCGGAAAACCTGAGAAGCGGCATTTCCATGGAGGCGATTTGGCGAGGGAGGTCCCAGGCACCTGACCAAACAGCCGCGGGCGGGTCGAGTTACTGTGCCAACATGAGGGACGCACTGCACCCCACTGAGGGGACACCAGAGAGGGGAGGAGGGCCCTCATCAGGGTGAGAGGAGTGGGGGAAAGGCTCTCACGAGGGTCAGGAGAGTGGGGAAGACTCATTGAAGGTCAGGGAGTGAGGGAAAAGACTCAAAGAGGGCTAGGAGAGTAGAGCAAGACCCACAAGAGAATCGGGGCATGCAGGAAAGGCTCGCACTAGGATCAGGGCATGCAGAAAAGGCTCACACTAGGCTCAGACCATGGAGGAAAGGCTCACACTAGGATCAGGGCATGCAGAAAAGGCTCGCACTAGGCTCAGGGCATGCAGGAAAGGCTCACACTAGGATCAGGGCATGCAAAAAGGGCTCACACTAGGCTCAGGGCATGCAAGAAAGGCTCACACTTTCGTCAGGGCATGCAGGGAGGGTTCACACTAGGATCAGAGCAAGCAGGGATGGCTCAAACTAGGTTCAGGGCATGCATGGAAGGCTCACACTAGGATCAGGGCATGCAGGGATGGCTCACACTAGGCTCAGAGCATGCATGGAAGGCTCACACTAGGTTCAAGGCATGCAGGGATAGCTCACACTAGGCTCAGGGCATACAGGAAAAACTCACCCTAGGCTCAGGGCATACAGGAAAGGCTCACACTAGGCTCAGGGCATTCAGGGAAGGCTCATACTAGGATCAGGGCATGCAGGGAGGGCTCACACTAGAATCAGAGCATGAAGAAAGGGCTCTCATTAGGATCAGGGCATGCAGGGAGGGCACACACACACACACACACACAGGGTCAGGGCATGCAGGAGGGCACACACACACACACACACATACAGGGCCAGGGCATGCAGGGAGGGCACACACACACACACACACACACACACAGGGTCAGGGCACGCAGGGAGGGCACATTGGATGATTGATTGTTTGATAAATTAATACTAGATAGCTCTATCAGTTATGATTAAGTGGTCTCCCTAGTGGTCCACTGAAGGCCATCGCTCATGTGCCCCATGTCAGTACAGGAGGACACTGGGGCACCCGGAGACAACCTGCCATGGTCTGTACTGTTACTCTGGACATCACCTTCACCACATCTGACCCAAGCAGGTATCGAATCCTAATCACAGTGATGAGAGGTAAGTGCGATATACCGTTGTGCTATAGTTTCAGGACAGGGGCAGGGTAAGCAGGAAGGGACCACATCAGGGTCAGCAGGAAGGGACCACTTTAGGGTGAGCAGGAAAGGACCACATCAGGGCAAGCAGGAAGGGACCACCAGGGCAAGCAGGAAGGGACCACCAGGGCAAGCAGGAAGGGACCACCAGGGCAAGCAGGAAGGGACCACCAGGGCAAGCAGGAAGGGACCACCAGGGCAAGCAGGAAGGGACCACACCAGCATCACCCCACAAGATGAGTCAAGAGGCTGGAGGGGAAATTGCTCATGTTCAAGTCACCCTGAATAACAAGAGCGGAAATAAGACGTCTAACAACAGGAACAATGTAAGAAAAACGATGGATAATCAACACAAGTGACGAAGGAATGTAAAGAACGCAAACAAAAGATGAAAGAGAGAAAAACGAGAAAACGAAGGAGGCGATGGTAACATATAAAAAAGAAATATAGAGGTAAATGAATACAGGTAAGAATGAGAGAAGGAAGAAGGCGATGCAACATAGAATAAGGGAACAAGAGCGGCAGGAGAACCTCACGTTAAGGAGCTCTGAGTAATGGTGTTGGATCCTCTTAGCCTTGACTTGGTGGGGAAACACTTTATTGGCTGTGGGGGGTGGGGCGGTCAACGCTTTACTGAGTGGGGGGTTATGTATACTTTACTGAGTAGGCGAAGGTTATTGAACCCTTTACTGAGTGGGTGGAAGCGATCAGCACTTTACTGAGTGGGCTGGGGTGGTCAACATCTTACCTAATGGGTTGGGGTGGTCAGCATTTTACTGAGTGGGCTGGGGGTAACCAACACCTTACTGAGTGGGCTGGGGGTAACCAACATTTTACTGAGAGGGCGGGGGTGATCAACACTTTACTGAGTGGAATGAAGATTGATGAACACTTTACTGAATGGGGGGGGCTGATGTGTACAGTCAAGTGAGTAAGGTTTTTTAGTTTAACAAATTTATTGACAAAGTTTGGAGTACAATTTGCCTAATCTGAGCAATTCAGCCAGGTCTTGACACTGAGGGTGGTATCACTTCTCACTGCCATGCAAGACAGTGGTTCATATACACTGGACGCCATATTCTAATTGAAGATTAATCAGTGTGGGTTAGCAAATTTGGGATAAACAGCAAGAATATCCTCAAGCACCCCTGATTCAATGTAGTAATGTACTGCGACTGACACACAGACAAGAATGAGGAAGTGAGGTGAGTGAAGCACAGGCGGGAGGGAGGAAGTTAAGTGATGAGGAGGATAGGAGAGTGGTCGGGATGAGAAGTGGATGTGGTGGGTGGGAAGGAGAGAGGAAGGGGGGAGGAGGTAGGGGAGAAAGAGGGAGGGAGGGGTCATGGTGGAATGGAGAAAAGGAGAGAGTCGTGATGGAAGGTACGAAGGAGGAAGGGGTCAAGGTAGGAAGGAGAGGATCTTAGTGGAAGGGAGTGAAGGAAGGTGGAAAGAGCCTTGGTGTGAAGGAAGGAGGAAGGGGCCTTTGTGTGAAGGAAGGAAGGCGGAAGAACAGAAGATCATGGTGGGAGGGAGGGAGGGAGGAGGGAGAGAAGGAGAAGATCGTGATGGAAGGGGAAAAGAAGATCGTGTTAGGAGGGCGGAAGGGAGAAGATCATGGAGGAGGAAGGAAGGAGAAGATTTGTGGAGGAGGGAGGGAGGGTAGGAAAGAAGGAGAAGATCGTGGGGGAGGGAAAGGATAAGGTCGTATTGGGAGGGGAGAAGATCGTGGTGGGAGGGAGGGAGGAAGGAAGGGAGAAGATCTTTGTGAGAGGGAGAGAGAAGATCGTGGTGGGAGGGAGAGGCACTTGTGTGTGTGGTTTATGACTAATGATGCAGGACGGGTGTTGACCCCCCACAACGGCCCAGGAGGAGGGATGGGAGGTCAGTGGAAAGGAGGAGGGAAAGGAAGACAGACAGGCAAACAGACAGACAGACTGATAGACAGACGGACTTCAACCTAGCTCTGTATATTCTTTTTTTCTTTGACTACTAATCTTCTTTCACTCCTTGCTTCACAACAAAGAGAGAGAGAGAGAGAGAGAGAGAGAGAGCACGAAGTAAAAGGGGAAAAACAGCAGAAGGAAAGAGGGGGAAGTGAGAAAAGACAGTGAGACAAGAAAGAATGGGGTGGAGGGTGGAGTAAAAGTGCAAGATCTGTGCAGAGAAGAGAGGGGAACTGAGAAGTATGATAGATAAACCGGAGAAGAGAGAGAAAGAGAGCTTTAGTTTAACACATTTATTGACAAAGCTTGTAGTACAGTTTGCCTATTCTGAGTAATTCAGTCAGGTCTTGACACTGAGGGTGGTATCACTTCTCACTGCCACGCAGGACAGAGGTTCATACACAAAGAAATACATCATATTCATTAACAGTATATATAGGTCAGATTCATGTGGGTAATGTCACTGTTCGCTGCCATGCAAAACTGGTTGGACGTCATATTCTAATTGAAGACTAATCAGTGTGGGCTAGCAAATTTGGGATAAACAACAAGAATGTCCTCAAGCACCCCCGATTCAATGTAGTAATTACAAAGTTCATGATACAGTAAGTCAGGTGGCCTGAAGTCTTTGAAAGTGTCACATTCAATAATATAGTGTTCACGTGTATGCTTTAAAGGTTTATCACAAAGTTTACATGCTAGCAGGTTGAATGGGAAAAGAGCACAAGGGAGCGAGATGAAACTAGTTCTAGTGGGTGAATCAACTCAGAGAATAAAATAATACATATTAACAGTTTTCGTAAGAGAAACAGCAACCATTATTTTCTTTCTTTCTTTCCTTCTTTCGTTTTGGTGTAGTTTATCTTTTCTGTTTTGTTTTCTCTGTGTTTCTTCTCTGTTTCAGTGTTTCATTCCGCTAAAAACTACTGGTTCTACGTTTCATGCTACTCATATTATTTTTCTTCACGGGCAGCTGGGGAGTTTAAAGCAATTAAACCGAGAAAAAAAAACAAGAAAAATAATACTTAAGGTAAACACACCGACAAGCACCAGATAATATCAACGCCTCACACCCGCCACACACACACACACTGATATACCAATCAAGAGCCGAAGGTGGTAAGAGAGTTTGCTTGTTAGCGCCCAGTGCCTTCCCCTCACACCGAGGGCCGCCTCTCACAGCGCTATCACAACCCCACACTCAAGTGCCAACCACACGCTATTACCAATCATCTAATCATTATATTTTCTGAATCAATATTTGACCAGTGGTAGTCAATCCCAATTTTTGCTTGGGGTGTTTTCCCTGGCGCCGAACTCCTGGCTCACGGTGAGGGGGTTCACTGTGTGGCTCATGGCACGTCCCACCTCTTGCTCTGACACACTGATGAGGTAACACACACACACTCTCTCTCTCTCTCTCTCTCTCTCTCTCTCTCTCTCTCTGAATTGAATTGAATTGAATTGAATTGAAACAGTTTATTTAGCCAGAAAAACACAGATACAGAGTGGATAATAATAACAAGATTAACATGGCTGAGCCAGTTCTGAACCTGAGCTCTCCTGTAGGCACCTGATATTTACTATACATTTATCTCAAGGAAGTATTATGTAACATTTAGTATCATCTGGAATAGTGCACATAGCATAGTGGTCATAAGAACATCTCATAATGTTACCACGGTTATCACTTCAATATTGATTTATTTTATTTATCGATTATTTATTTAATTATTTTTTTTTTACATTTATATTATAAGTATTATACATTAGTCACAGTGAAATTGAAGAACATAAATATAATGGGGAAGCAGTACAACATGGGTTGTACAGTATTAAGGTTGATCACAAGGACAGGGTTATGTCTAGTTGGCAAATATATTTATTGCAATGGTAATTTCTTATCTATTTACATGATAATTTCCAATAAAACGGTTTTGATAGTGCAATAAGAGCAGGTATATATAGTACGTATTACAAGAAATATCACTACTTAGACAATAGATAGTAAACAGTGCCGGATTTAGACCTGTGGAGGCCCATGGGCAGCCTCTTTGTGGAGGCCCCCCTCATTATAACTACCCAAGAGAGTGGGGTGGCAAGTGAAGCGAGCCTAAACATCTGGGAGTTCCGGGGGACGATGTAAGCCCCCCAGGAAAATTTTGCAATTTGAACACTTCTTTGGAGAATTTTGAAGCCATATGCAGTTATATTGAGGAAATTAGAACACAGCGCCCTGATGGCATTCGTAATGGAAGTGATAATGAAAAAAATATTATTTGTTTTTTTTTAATCTCAATTTCGTGTTTCCATGTAGTTCATTTTTAATCAATATATGTTTGTGGAATTCTAAATATATTATTAGCAACACAAACAATAGCATTCATTGAATATATAAGGTTCATAGGAAAACCAGGTATTCATGAATTTCAAGGAGTAGCTAGCCTAATTTCTATCACGCTTCTTGCTGAACATAGTTTTACGTGATGGAATAGATAAACATGAATTTTAAAGAATGAAAATAAAAATAATCCAATTGAATAAACAAATAAATAAAATATTGTAATATGTGGAGGCCCCCAGATTGTGGAGGCCCCTGGGCAGCTGCCCACTCCTGAATCCGGCCCTGATAGTAAAGGTAGTAGGTATCAGGCAAATACCAAACAGGGAGGTACTACCGCCTGGGAAGATATTGGAAGCATAATGCATTGTCTAATGGTAAACCCTGCTGTCATATGGCATTGCGAAAATTGTTGATCTGACTTTCTGTCTCATTTACACACAATTGCAGGGGAGATATGATAGAAGTATTTAAGTGGGTGAAAGGAATCAATAAAGGAGATATAGATAAAGTTCTTATAATATCCGAGCAAGATAGGACTTGTAGCAACGGATTTACATATTACAGAGTTTGTTGGCTAACTAAGCTAACCTAGGATTTAGAATGAGGTTGCACAATGGTTATTTTAGTAGACAATGACTAGATTGATTTTACAATTACAAGTTTATTAACATCTTATACTGTATTACGTTATGGACTCACTTGATTGTGACTTGTTAAATGTGAATTTATATCATCTAAGTTTTAATCTAAGGTGGATCACTGTGGCCGTCATAGATGGTGTCGCGGGTTGGGTTGTTGTAGTGCGGGCAGACTCCGGGGCCACCAGGCTTGGGGTCTCCCTCCGTTGATGTCTTCCCCGCGTAGGTGGTCTGGGCTGTGAGGGTCGTCCAGTAGCTTGTCCCAAACCTTCTTCCCTAGGCGATGGAACCTGAAGTTGAGGGCCTCTGTTTTATTTCTTAGGTGGATGGTTTCCACTGTCTCCTGGTAGGGTGGCGCTTGGCCACTGGCTGACCTCAAACACTTGTTTTGGAAGCTCTGTAGTTGTTGTAGTCTGGTCTTCCCGAGTGTGACGAGTGGTATAGATGGGTACTCCAACGCAGGCCTCACCAGCGCCTTGTACAGGTTCCCACGCGTTCACTATCTGGGTCCAAATGGTCTCTATAGGGTTGAGGTCTGCGTAGCAATCACAAACCGTCATAGTAATCGCTTAACACAAGCAATGGCCCTATACAATATTATATTTGTGATATTAAATGTTTCAATAAAAATACATTATTATTCTATTGGGTAAAGGAAAAGTTGTACTGTATTGTTTAACTGAAAGAAACTTATTGAATATGGACCTGGAGATTCAGATGGCCAGTCCAAAAGGTCAATTTCATTCGACCTTTCCTCTGACCAGCGCTTCATCTCTCGTGCCGTGTGAACAGGGCAGTTATCAAAGAAGTGAACAATATTCATCAAACATAATATATTAACACTTATATCATGAATTGGCGCCTTCATATAGGTGAAAATGCGCGACTTAGAAAAATAAAATAGGCGAGTGTGGAGGCACGGATGGTGGGCAGCCTCCAGCAGCTCGAGGCAAACGTCAGAGATGACGATGGGTAATGTAAACTGTTGTACACTGAAGAGGAAAAATAAGAGATAACTGTATTATATACTGATGGAAAAAAGAACAAAATATTGATATTGAGGGAAAGGTGTTTGTTGATCAAGTAACCCAAATTAAGGAGCACATTTCAGTATTAATAGTATGGATAGATCTACGTAGTATTAGTTAAGGGCTGCAAATTGGTGCCATCTTTTACTGTAATAATACAAGACTAATACCACATGTTGGAGTTTGATAAACTTTATATAGGAGGAACTTTTCTAGACTATTATAAATTCTAAATTGCAATTTAAAATATGTATGCCCTTTTTGACCCGATCTAATGTTTACACTGGTGTATATACTATTCAACACAGTATGGTGGCTCACTGGCAAGGTACCTGTTGTGGATGATGGAGGCCTCGGGTTCGACTGCCAGATGGATTGAAGTCGTGTTGAACTGGACGAGCCAGAGACGGGATTTTGAATGGTTCGTAAGTAAAATTTATGTTTTACCAGTAATGTTGGGGCTGGTGCAATGGAATTACTCTACTATAGAGAAAGAAGCTGTGGCTCTGCTTATGGCACTGGAAAAGTTTAACATATATCTTGGCAACACCTACCAGAGAATTGTAGTTTACAGTGACCATAATTTATTACAGTTCAGAAGTCGAATGAAAAACAAGAATCAGAGACTTAATAGACGGTGATTAACTCTGCAGGGAAGGACTTGGTATGTTGTGTAGGAGTGAGGGAAGGACTTGGTAAGACACAGGTTGATACTACCAGTAGTAATACTGGAGGGAAGTGCCAGGGGGAAAGGTACAGGTTGATAGTACCAGGCGGTTGGACAGGAGGAGAGTGCTAGAGGGTATGGCACAGGCTGGCAGTGCCAGAGGATAGGACAGGAGGAAAGTGCCAGGGAGTAGGACAGGAGGAAAGTGCCAGGGGGGCTGACAGGACAGAGCATGGCACTGCCGGCACAATACATAAGAGGGGTGAGAGTAGGGACAGATGGCACACACACACACGAGGAGGGGCACAAGGTCGTGGTAGCGTGATGGTGTTAATGAATGTGGTGGTGGTGGTGATGATGATGGTGTTGATAGTGGTGGTGGTGGTGTTGGTGTTGATAGTGGTGGTGGTGATGATGTTGGTGTTGATAGTGGTGGTGTTGGTGTTGGTAGTGGGAGTGGTGGTGGTGGTGGTGTTGGTAGTGGGAGTGGTGTTGGTGGTATTTCTGGTGGTGGTGGTGGTGGTGTTGGTAATGGTGGTGATGATGGTGGTATTGATAATGGTGGTGGTGGTAATGGTGTGGCTATTAGGGGAGGATGGAGGCCACGTTTAAAAAAAAAAGTGGTGGTAATGGTGGTAGTGCTGGTGTTGATGGCTGTGGTGGTGATGGTGGAGGACCGCCCTCAAGGATACAGTGCCACAGCTGATCATCATCATCATACACACCCTGATCATCGGCAGGCGGCGGACATGACCTAGAGTGCGGCACTTGTGAGAGAGAGGAAGAGGAGATGGAGAGGGAGGGGAAGGAGGAGGAGGAGGAGAAGAGGGAGAGAGGAATGTCTTGCTTTGTGGGGGTGGGTGAGTGAGTGAGGGGGTGTGTGGGGGGAAGGAGGCGGCACTTGGTGGGAGGTGACGCATGGGAGAACAAACAAACCATGATGCTCGAGTAACAGGTTCCCACGGTCACTCCAACTGCCGCAGCCGCCCCGGTAACCTGACGCCCGCCTGCGCCGCCCCCGCCCCCTTGACTCTTGCTGTTGCTGCTACGTCGTCTTACTGCCACCCACCCACCCACCCACCCACCCACCCACAGCCACCTATGTGACTGTGACTAATCCCGGGTATTAGGAACCTCGAGTACAGAGACAGGTTAAAGTATCTTAATTTGCACTCCCCCGGAGACGTAGAGTGAGGGGCGGTATGATAGAGGTGTATAGATGGACATTACAAAGGTACTCAAACTATCCAACTCGTAAAATTGGTTTTAAATTAGACAAATTTAGATTTAGGCGCGAAATAGGTAAACAGTGGTTTGGAAATAGAGTAGTGGACGAGTGGAACAAGTTACCAAACATCATTATTGACTCGAATATGATGGATAGCTTCAAACATAGGTTGGATGGATATATGAGCAATAGGAGTTGGGTGTAAATGGGACAGCCCAGTATGTGCCAATAGGCCCGCTGCAGTTTCCTCTATTCTTATGTTCTTATGTTCCTAGCCGCCCGTCCTGCCGTTGTTGTGTATTGCTTCAGCCCACACGCTCACTCACCCGCCCACCCTTGAGCCTGTTGCTGCTACTGCGTCGTCTTGCTCCTCGCCCGCACGCCCACACACCCATCCGCTCAGCATCTGTGTGCTTCATGTGGCCGCCCTCAGACACTTTACAGCCAATCTCTTGCTTTTTTACTCCACCCCCCTTCCTCCACTCTCTTCTCCTCCACCCCCAAGTTCCTCCTCCTCCTCCCATCCTCTCTCCCACCCTCCTCCTTCCCTGCCTCTTCCTCCCTCTTGTCTCCCTCCTCTTGTCTCTTCCCCTCGCCCTCCGTTTTTATACCATCACTGTGAATTCAGTCTATATATTGATTTTCACAAGTCTGTCTGTCTGTCTGTAGGTAATTTAAACCCTGATCATGTAAACATCTGAAGTGTTGGCCTCTTCATCTTCCCCCTTGGTTTACCTCTTAATTCTCCCTCTTCTTTTTCTTCTCCCTTTCCTTCCATCATTTCCCCTTTTATGTTGTATTATTCTTCCGATTTGTCCTTCATCATATTGTCCCCTTGTCCTCTTTTCGTCCCCTCTCTCTCTCTCTCTCTCTCTCTCTCTCTCTCTCTCTCTCTCTCTCTCTCTCTCTCTCTCTCTCTCTCTCTCTCTCTCCTTCAGATATATAGGTGAATACAGGTTAAAGAAAAAACTCAAAGCTTATAAAGGAGCAAGCATTTAGGTACAGAATGTAGATACAGTTATAATTACAGGGAGCTGATGTAAGATGTACATACAGCTACAGTGAATACAGATTTTAACTACAGATACAGTGATAGTGAATACATGTTTAGGTATTAGACACAGGTACAGTTAAAGGTAGACCAAATTTCGCCGCAATATACAGATACGGTTAGAGGGATGTCTCATTTAGTTATACCTGTAGTGTTACAGGGATTACAGCAGTTAGGTCTACAGATACAGTTACAGGGATAGTAAAGTTAGGTCTTCAGATATAGTTACAAGGATAGTAGAGTTAAGTCTACAGTTACAGGGATAGTACAGTTAGGTCTACAGATATAGTTACAGGGATAGTACAGTTAAGTCTACAGTTACATGGATAGTACAGTTAGGTCTACAGATACAGTTACAGGAACACGAGTGCCCACGGATAGCACCAGTGGGGGAGACTTGTGGGTGTGAAGGGGTATTCTGGCAGTGCCATCTGATACTCGCTGCTCCAAGCCTCCCACCACGATCACACTCTCTCTCTCTCTCTCTCTCTCTCTCTCTCTCTCTCTCTCTCTCTCTCTCTCTCTCTCTCTCTCTCTCTCTCTCTCTCTCTCTCTCTCTCTCTTTAGTCTCTCTCTCTCTGGAAATGCACAGAGGCCTGACAGCTGTAGCATTAGTAAATATGACAAATTTTGTGACAAGAGGTAGCGGTATGGCCAGCATAAGGACAGAACCAGACAATGTGATATAGTTGTGGCCAGAATTAGGCTAGGATACAGACACATCTGGCAAGTTAGTGACACTGTACCCATACCGGAACACTCAGCATGTAAACTTTGTGATAAACCTTTAAAGCATACACTTGAAAATTATATTATTGAATGTGACACTGTCAAAGACTTCAGGCCACCTGGCTTATTGTATCATGAACTTAGTAATTATTATATTGAATCAGGGATGCTTGAGGACATTCTTGCTGTTTATCCCAAATTTTCTGGCCTCGCACTGATTAGTCCTCAATTAGAATATGACTCCTAATTCTGTTGGTTGTTGCACTTGTGAGTACGTTAACCCCCACTATTATAATGCTCTTAGATCTTCCTTTTTCACACCTCAGTGACCCTGAGTTTTTACTGTTCCTCAATCAGTATCAATGTCCCCACAATAATGATACTAGTGTCATTCCCTTAGATGTGCTAGATCGTATGTGTTACACCCCCTTTACCCATGGTGTCGACACAATACTCCCTCATATCGATCCTGATGTCTTTCTACAAAACTCACTGGGTTACACCAACCCCAACTGTAACTATTACTTTCCTAACTCCCCCGAGTTTAGTTCTAGTCTCCTACTACCTCATTCCTTCTCCTTGATTAGCCATAACATCAGCAGTATTCCCCTTCATCTAGATACCTTTTTAGATCAGTGTTTATCTTCTATTGCCCACAAATTTGATGTACTTGGATTCTGTGAGACCAAACTCACTAACGATATTGACCATTTGTATAACATTCCTAATTATAATAGATACTGCGTCAACACGTTACGACACGGTGGTGGTGTCGCCCTATATGTTGATATCAAGTATAACACTTCTGTAAGAGATGATTTAAAGGTTCAGGAGGAGTACATGGAGAGTGTTTTCATTGAATTACGTAACGACACACGAAATATCCTTGTAGGGATAATCTACAGAAGACCCCACACTAATGTAAGGAATTTTCTTGATAAATTTTCGGAGCTTATCTCTATCAGAAGTTCAGAGAGGAAAGACTGCTACATCACAGGAGATTTCAACTTTGATCTATTAAAATAAGAAACCGACACCTCAGTATTAGACCTTCTTGCTACCTGCCATTCTAAACTCTTCTTCAACACTATAACCAAACCCACTAGAGTAACTGCCACCTCTGCCACTGTGATAGGTCATATCTGGACTAACAACACTCCTAACAACCTAGCAAGTGGAATTATTTATAACAATATCTCAGATCACTTCCCAGTTTTTGCCATGTATAAAACAGCCACAAGACCTGAAAGGTCTAGTAGAGTCTCAATTCAATACAGAGACTACTGCACCGACAACATGCTCCTTTTTGAAAACAACCTAATAAATACTAACTGGGATCTTGTCTATGCCTCCGACAGCTCCAACGTGAACAGCTGTAACTTCTCTGGCATCTTCAATGCTTGCTTTGATAAATGCTTCCCGCTCAAGACTAAGTCAGTGAAAACTGTTTCCATTTCCAAACCCTATATCACAAGCGAAATTAAGATAATGATAAAGGAAAAACACAAACTCCAAAGGAAATTTGCAAAAAGACCCATAACTTTCGGTGATGCTTCCCGAAGTATCAGAAATAGAGTAACTCAAGCAGTTAGAAATGCCAGACGTAACTATTAAACAAATAAGCTCCACTCAGCATCAGGCGACAGTAAGAAAACCTGGAATGTCATAAATTCTATTCAGAACAGGAACACTCAGACTTCGGCCCCCCACTCAGCTTTTATGATAAACGATTCAGTTATAACGGAACCCTCCCTCATTGCCAACAACTTCAATGAATATTTTATCAATGTTGGGAAAAATCTTGGAGAGCATCCCTGATCACCATGAGGAATTTAGAGCCTACCTGCAAAACAGAAAGCAAAATGAACTATTCTTATCCTCTGTCACAGCAGATGAATTACTGGCCATCATAAAAATGTCCAAAGATGCAGCAGCAGGAGAAGACAATATACCAATGAGCATCATTAAAAAAGTGGCCAACTTATTACTACCTGTTCTCCACATGTGTAACTCCTCCTTCACTAGTGGTGTCTTTCCTGATAAACTTAAAATTGCTAAAGTCCACCCGGCATATAAAAAATCTGTGGACAAAGGTCTCTTCAAGAACTACCGCCCCCATATCAGTCCTCCCAGCCTTGAGTAAGATACCGGAAAAGCTAATATGTAATAGACTAAATTCTTTCTGCAATGCCAATGACATCTTTACAGACTCCCAGTTTGGATTTAGAGCTAGAAGGTCGACTGAGAGTGCTCTGCTATCCTTTACAAATGACATCTTAAATTCCTTTGATGACAGTCAATTCACAGTCGGTATATTCTTGGACCTCTCTAAAGCCTTCGATACTGTAAACCATACCATCCTCCTTTCAAAGCTTGAACATTACGGCGTTAGGGGCCTGTCCCACAATTGGTTTACCTCATATCTGTCCAACAGGATGCAGTATGTCTGTTATAATAACCACCAGTCTGACTCCTCGCCTATCTTGTATGGAGTCCCCCAAGGTTCAATTCTCGGTCCAGTACTGTTTTTGTTGTACATAAGCGACATAAATATATAGAAGCTGTTTATTCTTGGTCGGGATGTAGTAAGTTACTGCAGTAATATATAAGTTCCTGTTGAAAGAAAATGGTGAATAAAAAACGATAATAAAACAATATTCATCAAATAGTATTCGTATTATCATCCCTGTAAACTGGATAAACATCTCTTTTTTACTTCTTCCTTCCAGTAAACTTGTCGCAAAATGTTAAAAAAGTAAATACGAAAGACAGAAGAATGATATATTTGCTTCCTTAATGCTGGGAAGATATAAAAGGACCCCGAGCGATTTTATTGGAGTACTGTGTAGATATATAAAGGTATTTTATAACCTCAGAGATGATGATAATTACATGTATACAAAGTCACATTCTATCAGTGTCTCTTCCTTGTGGAAATACGAATATTCTTGACGAATGACAGTAACAATAATAGTAATAATTACAATAAAGATGACCTTAATATTGACAACTAATAATAATAAAAATAAAGATATTAATAATGATAATTACAATACTTATATATATATATATATATATATATATATATATATATATATATATATATATATATATATATATATATATATATATATATATATATATATATATATATATATATATATATATATAAAGGAAGCAGCAGCAGCAATAATAATAATAATAATAATAATAATAATAATAATAATAATAATAATAATATCCTTAAAACATTATAGGGCAAGACTCTCCGGGTAAGAAGTATGACAGCACCTGCCTAAAGTCATTTCCGGATTGATCCCGGTTTAGACGGGCCTTGGAGAGTCGCGTCCCGGTATAATGAACCACGACGGAGATGTTTATGCTGGATATACTGGGAGATGAAGTACACGTTAAAACTAAATATATGATTATTTCCCAGTGAGATAAGGCAGCTTGATAAGCGGGGAGAGATACTGAAAGAGAGATTAGTGATGGGAATTTAGCACATGTGGTGTGAAGATGAGGAGGGGATAGAGGAAGAAAGAGAGGGCTGTGGAAACGTCCGCCGTAAAGACGTGGTTGAGACAGAACAAGGAAAGTAAAGGACGTTTATAGCTGAGCCATTATTGGAGCTTTGAAGTAGATGAAGTGTGGCAATAATCAGGTGTGAATTAATTAGGCGGAAAGATGTAAGCAAAGGGCGAAGATGTACAAAACTTTTCCCCTGGCCATAAATCTGACGCCTTGGAGGGTAGGGTGCGAGGAACGGGCTGGCTACATGCCCACCACTCTGGCATAATGCGAAAGGGTGTTAGTATTATCTATACCTCACAGATAATCTATATACACATTTAATCTGTGGGTAGAAATGAAGGAAAATTCAGTGCCGTGAAGGAAGGGTATGATATCAGGGAAAAAGCAAAAAGGTTAAATTGAAAGAAAACGATCTTTACTGATGCTTTTTGCCCTTCGACACATTGGTATTGAGAGGCGCTGGTCATAGTGGTTGTAAGGGCGGAAACGATCTTCCTGCTCGTTACCGCTGCTAACACTCTCGCACAAGCAAATGACACTTGGGGCGGTTGGACAGAGGTGAGAACGGCAGGGACTATCTGGGTCACCGGCAGATTCAACCCAGCCGCCATACAGTCACTAACTAGCTACCCAGCTGTTCGCCAAATTCTGGCTGTGATCTCATCATAGGTCCTGGACTCGTGGGCTGTGTCCCCAGACCTTCACCTATCGACTGTCAATTCTCTGGACATCTACCACTACCACATACCATGACCGTCAGTTCATCTCATTCCGTCTGTGCCCCTGTGTTCTCCTGCCAGTTCAAGACGTTGCTTGAGTGTGGAGTTGAATGGACACTTCCCTATCCTGAGTGTGGATCACCGTGTTCCAGAACCTTCCCCCCAGGGCCACTACTGTAGGAAATATCTGTTCATTGTTTGATTCTATGGTTTGTTTGATTCCATTAATTGCTGACTCCCCTTTATTGTTCGATTCTATCAATTGTTGACTCCTTTCAATTGTTTGAATCCATTAATTGCTGACTCCCATTATTTGTTTCATTCCTTTAATTGTTTGCTTCCCTTAATTGATTAACTCCATTAACTATTGACTGCATTAATTGTTTGACTCCCGTAATTATTTGATGTTTGTTGAGTGGTGTCAGAGTTTTGTGTTATATTTTTTATAGTACAGAGATGTCAATCTCAAACGGTTGTTTGTTATGCCTCAGAAAACCACGGTCCTCGACTTTCCTTAATTAAGAACTTGATTAGTCTGGTAAGGGATTTCTATCCCCAAAGTCCCAGGCCTTTACAGTGGTGTAGGTCAGGTCGGGTCACGGAGGTACACTCACCTGGGCAATACCTGTGTCTTACAAGGACGTTGGTGGCTACTTGTCATTGTAATTCTCTGATAATATTTCCACAAGCAGATGTTAAGATTGTTATTACCTCCAATACCTCGTAAGGATGGCTTTATTTGCTCTTACGAAATTTATCTCCTCTGTACTGGACATTCCCTTCAACAAACTGTTGTGGAAATTTTACAGTATGAATATTAGTCGAGCCAGATGGAGCATGAGTCTTGGTGAGAAAAGGTGGACCCCCCCCACTCCTGCGTCGTTCACCTGTAGTAACTTACTGGTGGCCCTCAACACCTGTATCTTTCACCTGTAGTAACTTATTGGTGCCTCTACATCTCTATCCTACGTCACATTATCAATTTACTCTTACTGTACAATTCCAAGACTCAACAAGAAAAAAAACATCACAGTGAGTCCTGTAAGAATTAACCTCTGGTGTGGCAGGTAAGGTGTCACAACAGGGGCTCAGAAACCGCACGATACCGTTTTTGAAAAGCTAGACCTCTGATGTGACACCTCAGTCCTCTCCATTCACCTGTTTACCTCCTTACCATATAGTGTTTTAAGTGATGTGCCTTAGATAAAAATTTTGGGTCCACCTGAAGATTCGGCAATTCTGTTTATTTCACTTGATTAAACACCCTACCTGAATGAGTTAGATTTGGTTAGGTTGGCGTTAGAGAGTTTAATCGTCAGGGTGTCAAATCTTCAGATGGTCCAAATATTGTCCTTCATCGAATTACAATTACTGTACTTATTCGTCTACCATGATGATTTTGTCTGATACAGTATGGCGAAAAATTAAACACTAACCATCGTTTGTTGAATCATAACAAGAGTACAAGGGTGACTGTGATGAGTGAGGTCTTACGTGTATAATACTCCTATATTTTATGGTATCAGATATACTCGGCAACAGCTCAGTCAAGTAGCGAGTAAATTAACACTTTGTTTATTGTAAAATACTAGTAAATTTTTTCTTTTGATATTTTAAGTACTTATGTCGACTTAGTTTTCTTTACACTTAGTTGAGTCAGATCTTTACAAATATATATCTTAATTTAAATGTGAAAAGATATAAGGGAAAGGGAGTCTTAACAATCCGAATTTACGTCCTTTTGTTATATATGATAAAGCTGAGGCTGAAAGAGTGTGGGAAGGGATGGAGATGAGAATACAGCAGGTGGGAGGAGAATAATGTCGTAAATAACTCATAATGTTCTGTTCTTTTTCATAAACACTTCTTACTTGTTAGATTGTTTTTACCGTAGCAAAGAGTTAAAAACTTCAAAGGTATTCTCTTAGTTGCTTCCAACTATTTTAAGCGAGGAGCATAGACAGACAGGCACGTGATCTGAGAGCCAGATCCAGACAGAGTGCTCCAAACATGACCCTCATTAGCTGTACAGATGCCGCAGCTACTTCACTCCTGAGCAGTTGCTCCAAGTATATAAGGGATTCATTCGTCCTAACTTGGAGTACTGCTCTCATATCTGGGGTGGCTCTTCTTCTGTCCAACTATTAGATAGGGTGGAATCAAAGGCATTTCGTCTTATTAACTCTCCTCCTTTAGTCGACAATCTCTCTCCCCTTTCTCTTCGCCGCAATGTTGCTTCACTCTCTCTCTTTTACAGGTACTTTAACGGGCAATGTTCAGTGGATTTGGCATCCTGTGTACCGCCGGCAAGGCCGTGGGTTCGTAACACACGTCTTGCCCGCGGTGCCCACCATTTCTCTGTGGATGTCGGTCACACGAGAATAACCCGTAATAGTACCTCCTTCTTTCCTCACACAGCCAAACTGTGGAATGCTCTGCCTTCTTCTGTGTTTCCATGCTCTTACACTCTGTCTCACTTTAAAAAGCTGGTTTTCCGGCATCTTCGTGGTGTAGATTAATACAGTATAACCTTTTTTTCTATATTTTCAATTTCTTTCCGTTCTTTTTTTTTTCGCCCCCCAGGCTCCGTTGTGGGTCGTTTGACCTGTGCCCGGGTGGGCTAATTCCCGTAAAAAAAAAATTATCAACTAAATACAACAAGGTGGACAAAGGCAGCCAGGCGTACCCGCATAATTGCTGGTGCCCTCACTGTTTTTTGTCCACCTGGGGTGTTCAGCGCTCGTGTGTAATTGGTGCTGTGTTTATCCTTTCTTATGCTGACTCCGGGTGGAAGGGGAAGACGAGAGGGGACACGGAACTTTTATATCCTCGTATATGCAGTACTCTGAGACTGGCCAGCAAAAATAACATTCCTTAAAGTCTTTGTGTGTTCTTATATGTTTTTACTGTGAGGCACAACAGTCAAGGATTCGCATACTTGTTTTAATTCTTCAGCAAAATTCGACCAGTAATCTTATAAATGAAACCGCAGGTCATCAGGAAATGACCAGTTATGGCCCTGTTGATATTGTGGGGGCTTAGAAGGTGACCTCAGAGCAGAACAGAATGTATACAGAATTTCACACTGCGGAGGAAGTCCTTTGATATGAACATTATGAGCAGGTGCCTTAAAATTGCCACCACATTCCACTGATCTTAAGCTTATGTATTACTGAGGAAGTTTTACTGAGGCATTAACACCTGCTGGAGCGATCACAGAGAGCCATAACAGACAACCGCAGTTACATATTACTGGGACACGAAGGTTTACTGAAACCTTTCCAAAAGAAAAACCTTCGTTGTGCTGTGGAGGAGATATAGTGAGCAAGATTCTGATTTAAGTAATTACAATATATGATGCGAGTTAATCCAATGAATGCCAGATATTAAAAATTATCATAAAATGCCTTATCAATTAAGGAATAAACCACAACATCTGTTCTTGCTGGATATTTAAGACTAACAAATTATCACAGCGTCAGAAAACCCTGAATCGAAAATTTCAAGTCAGTTGAATTTCTTCTTCATAAAAATAACTTACAAAACAAAACAAAAAACAATGGTGATGTAGTTAATACACTCAATTTGATTTTCAATTTCACTTTTGCCAGCCACTGACCACGTAAGCCTGAGTGACCGCCTTATTGTATAAAATATTCAGCTTTTATATTAGATTTAACAGGAAGCATTGTGGAGTCTGTAAAACAAAATTCTTGGTTGTAAAGTATTATTGTTCTTGAAAATGTAAATCAACTGATCCCTGACAGAAGAAAAATAAACCAGCTGTTTAGTCAATATATATGCGAATACATAATTCCTTGCACAGTAATTTTGTATTGTTGGATATATTTTGAACACGTTGAGGAGTTGGTGGTGTGGCCGTGCCCTGGTAGCCCTGGCTGCTTGGCTGCTGGTAGTGTCAGCTTTACCTGGGCATCCATCCTCAGGGAGTTATGTGCCACACTGCCTGAAAAACGAGACAGACGAATGTAACAACAAATCCTTTTTAGTCGTGAGTGGCAGGTGAGGTCCGGGCGAGGTGCTGGTGTGAGGTGAAGGAGGCACGAACTTGGGACACACTAAACTCACCCACCCTTACACCTACACCCTGATTCACACACACACACACTCACAGGCTTCCTCCTCCACCACCTGTCGACTCTTAAGCGTAAACCACCTGCTTGGGTTAGTCAGGTTCACTTACTAATTATTATCGCTTTGTGTTGTTGTTTGTTGAGTTTGGTTCCTGCATGGCTGTAATGAATTGCCAGTTTTTCTCTTCTACAGAGTTCTTGTCCACCATATGTCTGTTTTGTACGAGTGTTTATTACCTGGTCTACAATAGATTATGTTAAAACTTGAGGCTCATTCCTTCCCATATGATGTAATAATAATAATAATAATAATAATAATAATAATAATAATAATAATAATAATAAACGGTTTATTAATAGAGTTGCAGCCGGTGGCTGAAAATATACAAACTTACATTTGATTTAGACATAATGATATAATATGCGTTGAATACATTTACAGGGCTGTACAGTACATAAATCAGGAGTTGTTTATTATTTTAATAGATGGGATGGTGCTATTCTTGTATCAATCTGTGCTGGCTCTTATGGGCTGAATTTTGTTGTAGTGGCGGACTGCTCGAGATGGGTGGGGGGCTGCAGGATGTGGCGATGACGAGGGTGGTGCATTAGTTGTCTGCCATGTGTGTGTGTGCGTGTGTGCCCGCTGAAAATATACATTAAACGAAAATGATTTATTACATACAAAGATATGGGGTAGGTAGGTCGTTAAACAAAAGCTCTCATTACTAAAATGAGAAAGAACATGAACATACAAATTATAGTTTACAGTTGATGGCCCGGGCTGGTCTCTTGCCCTACTGAGTGAGGTCACGTAGGCTGCGGGGTGTAGTAACTCGTCCGTAGATATTGACATGAAGAACTTCACGTGGTCATGGAGACACGGGATGGTGTGGTGTTCACGTGGTGTAGTAACTCGTCCATAGGTGTTGATATGAAGGCCTCACGTGGTCATGGAGACACCTTGTGGTGTAGGGTGGTGTCACATTACCTCACTCGGCTAAGTGGTGTTGTGGTATCTTATGGCCAGGTGTAGAGCCAACCCAAGGTTATTCCTAGGTAGAACTGACTAACACCACCTGGTCAGAAGATGGTGGTCGGTTTCCAGGGGTGCTTATCTCTGTACCTCATTGTATCACTATTTATGTCACTTCCTCACTGTATCACTGCTGCTTAGCTGTGCCTCACTGTATCATTGCTTACTTCACAGTACCTCACTGTATCGCTGTTTACGTCATTGTACCTCACTGCATGTATCACTGTACTACGAGCTGCACAACTGTACCTCATTGTACTCCTCTGGATTACACCACGAACGTAATTTTTGTGACCGTAATATTTTATGAGCGTCACGTGCCCAGGTGGTCGACCCGTCACCAGGTAGGCATAATTAGACGCGTGGAGGGGATGATCTGTCAGTCAGTCTGTCGCTGTCTGTCATACGGCAGCACCCAATGTTTACTGTCACCGTTTTCTCTCCACGCCACCCCCACCCTAAGGTGCTGTGTGGTGGTGGTAGAAAAAGGTGAAGGTGTTGTGTTGATGGAGTAGAGCATGGTGGTGATGGTGTTGTGTTGATGGTGTAGAATATAGTGGTGATGATGTTGTGTTGATGATGACGTGGTGGGGTGGGGTGGAGTGTTGTTGGTGGTGGTAATGCTATGTGGTGGTGATGATGATATGTAGTAATGTGGGGTGTTGGTGATGGTGCCTGGTTGGTGGTAGTAATGATGTAGTAGTGAAAGTGGTAGTAGCTTATGTGTAAGTTGTGGTTTGTGGTGTGAAGGAATGGTGGTGATGGGTGATAGTGATGAGGTGGTGGTAGTGATAAGAATGTTTGATGATGGTAGTGTGAATTGTGAAGGTGGGGATGATAGTGATGTGAGTTGTTATGGTGATAGTAGTATGAGTCGTGCTGGTGATAGTAATATGACTGGTGATAGTGTAAATGGTGGTGGGTGGAGGTGATCCGCAAGAATGCAGATAAATAGTCCGTACAAGGAGAGAGGAGAGGGAGATGTTACGAGGCGGCAGGGAGGTGTTACTAGGAGACTGCAGGGTGAAGTCACCGACAGGATGAAGATTGATGGTGTTGGGAAGATGCTGTCGACGGAGACGGTGGCTCACTGAAGGCCTTGAGAGACGACAACACCTCTATAGGGATTCTTGACGTGCTTTATGTTTTTCCTGCATAAAAATGGAAGCACCTAGAAAAAGTGTAAAAGAGGGCATGCAAGATTATTCTCTCCCCCTCCTACTCCACATATCAAGAAACGCTAACCCTCTCGGTTCACTCTGATCATCAACGCGACCTCATCTGCAAATTTGGTGAGAAGCTTCTGCACTAACCTCGACACCGGATCCTGCTTCCACCCGAGATCCTTCGTCTGCGAACTGTTGTTCTACACCACAACAGCACCCAGCCCATACGAGCACGTACTGATCGCTATAAGAACAAAACAGTTCCAACCATTGTAAAAATTATCAACAACTCGCAAGCAACCAGTGTATTCACTCTCAGCCAAACTTACCTTTTTGCACTGTCATTAGTGCGGGGACACTAGAGGGGGCGGGACACTAGAGGGGGCAGGACACTAGATGGGGTGGGACAGTAGAGGGTGCGGGACATTAGAGGGGGGGGGCACTAGGGGGCGGGGCACTAGAGGGGGCGGGGCACTAGAGGGGAGGGTCACCAGAGGGGGCGGGACACTAGAGAGGGTGGGACACTAGAGGGGGAGGGACACTAGAAGGGGAGAGACACTAGAGGGGGTGGGACACTAGAGTGGGCGGGAAACTAGAGGGGAGGGTCACCAGAAGGGGCGGAATACTAGAGGGTGTAAGGCACTAGACTAGAGGATGTGGTGCTTAAACATCTGTATTGAAAGATACGTAGGGTGGGGTGGGGTGGGTAGGATGGGGTGGAACGAGGCAGGGGGCGCGTGGGCATCGTCAGGAGATAAGCTGGTGGAGGAAGATGAGCGCCCAGATCACCGGCCAAGTATTGGGTGTCCTGCCCTAGTCCGTATCCTCACCCTTGGCTAGGTCTCGTTCATCATCACCGGTTCTCAGGTGGAGCTCCCTTCTTCTGGCCGGGTGGTGGTCCCTAAGGAGTTGCTATACACAATATATATTCACAACGCCAAATAGTTAGGCTCTAGTCACATAAATAGTCATACGATAAAGAGCGAGAAGAAACCTGTGCAGTATATATCCTCTATTTCATAATGACTCGCCGCTTTGATTGCACCAAGAAACACTCACTCAATTCTCTATTTATGAACTATTTCCTAAAGCGGGTATTAGTGATCATGCTCGAAAAAAAAAAAGTCAAAGTCAGAGTCATACTGACAAATCAGGACGAGGGAGGGCAATGATGCATCGAGCCGCTGATTGGCCAGTTAGAACACAAGATGAATGGATCGGTAAGTGCGCTGACCCATACGAAAAGAACTATTTAGGGAGCGCTTTTTTTCAGCGGTTCTCTTCTACCGTGGCCAGTTTTTCCCCCCATGAGGTCTGGAGCGGCGGAGAGGACGGAGTGTTGCTGTGAGTTATGAGGCGGCGCCCTGCACAATTGGTAGCAAACATGATCCTCACCCCGGTGTTACGCTCACGATCGCCCGAATGTTATGGTCATTAACGTGTTGCTACGTTCATGACACCGGTATTACGTTTATGATCTCGCTGTACATATAATCACTACACGCTGTACACTACCTTTACTACATACCGTACAACACTACCTTCACTACACACTGTACACTAATTTCACTACAGACTGTACACTCCCTTCACAATGCACTGTACAACTCTACTATAGTTGGTCTTGGTCTCACTCATAATTAAATCCCAAATGAGTCACTACACTACAGGAGCGGCGGAGTTCACGGGGACTGTACGTGCTCGCCAGCCTTGCCACAACCTCAGCTTCCACAAAGCGTTCTGCCTGTCCACCTTGACGTAAGTATCTTCTCTTCTCTTCTCTTCTCTTCTCTTCTCTTCTCTTCTATCGGTTTTTTCTTCTCTTCCATACAGATATTTTTTTCTTCTCTTACCCTAACTGTTTCTTTTGTATAATGTCTTCTTACTCCTAATATATTCTTCCATCTGCTTTCCAACCCTTTCATCTCTGTTACTCTCTTTCTCACCCCTTTTATCTCTCCTTCATCTCTATCCCTCATCCCCTCCCTCCCTGCTCCTCTCAGGCACTCGCTGCGGCCGCCCCTGATAGAGTGCCAGGAATGTGAACCCTCGCTCTGGCCCCAGAGCCCTGCATAGCCTCGTACGACCTGACCTCCCGCCCCTGCGATGGGTCACGTCTCGACACCCCGCGGCGGCACCACTGGACAGCGTAACCTCTTGTCCAGGTGTCGGATTTCTCAAGCGATGGGTCTTGAGATGATCACGTCAGTATAGCACCACAGGAGCTTCTCGCGGATGTGTATTAATAATTCCTTGCAGGCTCGAGGCACCATGATAAGTTGCTGCTACCTCGTGGTGGTTGTGGTGGTGCTTGTGTCTGAATTTTGTACCTGTGCTTGTGCTTGTACAGTAGGCAAAAGAAGTTCTGGAACAGCTGGGCACGTCAGATTTCAGAATGAGCACTGTGGCTCTTGCCATCTCAGAATGGTTGGTATGCTTGGTTGCGAAGTAACTCAACATTTTGTAATAATATATGTTGTTCGTCTTTATAATATTTACAGGTGAAAAGAAGTAATATAAATTGCAAAAACACTTCCTCAGAGATCTTTGTTTAGTTTTCTCGTTTGCTTTGTCATATTGTATCACCCTTAGAGTGTTTGAAACTATTTTTGCCGACTATGCATGTTTTTTTACATGAGCATGACCTTGTACCTATGGTTGCTGATGCTTTTGTACTTGTGACTCAGTTTGTACCTATTTTTATCTGTAGTTTTAACTGCCCCTGTGCCTGAACTTTAACCTAAATGTGTACTTGCATTTCAATAATCTCCGACATACACAGTAATCTCTATAAGTCCTAAACATTACCCTAAATTCTCTTTCAAATACAGCAACTTTCCCCCCAAAGTCCTAGATATCTCCGAAAACTTCTAAATAACTTCCCTAAACTCTCAAATATCTCCCCAAATCACAAAAAAATTTCCTCAAAGTCCTAAATATTTTACAAAACTCCCAATTATTAATTTACAGATCCCGAAGCTTCATGAAGTACTCTTAACGTCATCTATAGAGATCAGACATGCTATGAACCCACGAGAGCCAGTACCTTAACGCTTCCTTTAGAAACTATTCCAGCAGTTTGAAGCCTGATTCTAACAGAAGTCTCGTCCCAACGGTTCAAAATCTTGTTCCTGCAGTTCAGGATCTCGTTCTAAAAGTTCGATGTCTTGTTCCAGTAGTTCGATGTCTCGTTCCAGTAGTTTCGTGTCTCGTACCAGCAGTTCGGGAGTCTCGTTCCCACAGTTCAGAATCTCCTTCCGGCAGTTCAGAGTCTCCTTCCGGCAGTTCAGAGTCTTTGCAGTAATGCTTACCTCCAAGGTCACCTGTTAGCCACCTCAGGCATCTGGCAACTCATCTTCTCAGAGTAAAATTGAGTTGTTGGAAGTTTCGGGGATTATATTGATGCTGACACACCTGGATATTATTGGGTACTGATACTACCTGGATATTATCGGGGTACTGATACTACCTGGATATTATCGGGGTACTGATACTACCAGGTTATTATCTGGGTACTGATACTACCTGGATATTATTGGGTACTGATAGTACCTGGATATTATTGGGTACTGATACTACCTGGATATTATCGGGGTACTGATACTACCTGGATATTATCGGGGTAATGAAACTCGGAATATACAAATATCAAAATGGGTCATCTGTAAAGACGTCAAGGGGAAGCAGTATGAGACCCAGGAAGAGGGAGGGAAGGAGGGGGCAAGGAGGAGACCCAATAGAAGGGTTTCTTCCATCTATGGGTACAGGAGGTGTGGGGTGGGGTGTTGTCCAGGGGTGGGGGGGGGGGGCCAGTCAGCTAACCCCCGGAGTGCGAGACGGACGTGTGGGACAGAGAGGCGAGACTCCTGAGGGCGAGGTTAACAAGGGTGTCAGGCCGTGAGGTAAGCCACCCGCCGCTCATACAACACAGTCGACCTGCTCATCAGCTCTCCTCTCGGTTACTAAATGATGTGCTCGGTGGTAACTGTATCGTAGACTGGAGATGCTGGGTACACTCCGAGGCTGTGAGGGAGATGCAGACGGACTAAATTAACATTTATAACACAGGAAATATTTGAGAGGGAGAGACAAAGATCAAATTAACAATGATGCAATAGAGCATTTATTTTATTTATTTTTTATTTAGGAGAAAAATACATAAATGATACCTGGATTTTATTGATATAACTGATTATTAAGAGAGAAAAGAGAAACAGTATACCGTACATTAATAACTACAATACTTCTCCACACAAAGAGTTAAAAGAAAATGATAACCAAATGGAACATATTGGGAACTTCTCCATTACTGAGTGTGTGTAAGAAACGAGTAGATGTTTGCTCCTGAGGTGATGATAATAATGGTGGCCGTGACGAAGGCTTACTGTACTGGATGAGTGTTGATAGAGATAAAGGCTCTGGTTGTCACCCCTTAAGGCGGCTATACTTTATTTTTCTTTGGTTGAACGTCTTATTCTGTGTGTGTGTGTGCGTGATTGACTTGCCTTATTTGCCTTATTACTTAAAGAGATTCGCCTCGGTCTTGTTTCCCCGAACAGTTCAGTTGAATGTTGGGTCATTCCCAGAACTACTGGATAACTCACCAACCACTGACAGCAGTAGGTGAGTTATTACAGAGAGTTGTGTATGTCTGGTGTTTACAGGTCTTCCTCTATTACTCTTCAGTACAATAGCAATAACAAAAGGAATACAGTGTCTGGAACAGTACTTACATCTTCTCAACAGGATGGCTGATGTGAGTAAGTAGTCAGTTTGCAGGTACAGTCAGCATAAACATGAGCAACAGGTCTTGCCTAAAATAAATTTCTTGATGATAACCATACGGTAAGATATGACGTCAGGCCAGCGTAGTGTTCCCACGGTAGTCCCGTTGACTCCACTCACCTGACAAGAGCCAGCTACTACTATGACTAGGCTGTTTTTGACATTAAACAGCAGCAGAGGGCACAGGAATTTATATTTGAAGTTGATAGATGAAATTCTTGCCTCTTAATTATAGATTCAGTTCAGCCATCACTGTTAGCCCCCCCCCCCCCTCTTCTTCCATCTGGATTCCATTTATAAAACATTGTTGGGCTTTTACCTGGTTCCGTTCACCTCCTATGTCATCACAACTCGCATCTGCGTGCACGAGAGCACCGGCTGATTGTCTATGGACTGCAGGATTGTCATGTTCTTGGCCTCAGGTTTGGCTGTATCTTTTTCGTTGAATAGCTCCCAGTCGGTCTGCTTGGCTATCCTCCGTGGTGGAGCTGATATGTATATTGGTGTTGCGGAGATGATCATGATTATAGGTAGGTAGTCGGTGGAGGTTACGAAACCATATTCAAAGAGGTAGTTGTGGAAGGATCTGCGGTTTGTTATTTCTATGTCTGGAGTAGTGGCAGAGTTCCTGCTGTAGAACGTGGGGAATTCCTGGCCTATTAGCTGGGCTTTTTTATCTGTTATAAGGCCAGCGAGGCTTCTTCCAACATTGTCTGGCGTTCATGTCCCCGATGATGAGGTTGGGTGGTGGTATAATAGAAGTCTGTGGAAGTCCCCGTACGGTAGGTAGTCTCTGCGTGGCGAGAGGTAGCTTGTGGAAATTATGATTGGTCCTGTGACCAGGTTGATTTGAACGACGAAAGTTTCGGAGGTGAAGTCATCTATGATTCTGTGGTGGACATCTCTTATTATGGCGAAGGCCACCCCGTCATTCGGCTCCTCTGATAAATTGGATTTATGGATCCTCTAACCAATTATTTTAAATTCCTCAGATGCCTTTTGGCCGTATGAGCTTATGAGTATATTATCTGCGTCAGCTTCGTTGTACTGGCTGCACAAACTGAATTTATTAGTTCTCCAGTGAAGGACGTTATGTTGCATTATTTTCACTGCTCTACGTGTGTGTCCATTGTTTCTTGTTTTTCGTTTTTCTGGGTTTTGTTGGTTTTGTGGTTTATTCTCTGTGCGTCCATTCTTCATTGTGTTGATCCTCGCTCTGGTTGTCTTTTTGATGCAGTTTGTGAAATTTATCTGTTTTTGTTTAATGGCCTCGAAGATGACCATCTCGGAAGTAGGGTGGTCGTACTTCCATTTCATCTTGCCATCACTTACTTTTTGGGGGACTTCATCACTTGTACAGTCCTCGTTGACGTAGTCTGGTACGTATATGCATAGCTTCAGGTATTTACCTTATAAATCGCTTGGAGTCTGGGAGACAGGTATTGTCTTTGGTGTGGATACTTGTGCATCCACACCAGAGACTACTGTTGTCTCCTCTGAGATTGTTGGAGTCTGAGAGACAGGCATTATCTCTGGTGTGGATACTTGTGCATCCACACCAGAGGCTACTGTTGTCTCCTCTGAGATTGTTGTAGTTTGGGTTTGTGAGTCTAGGTCAGTAGACTCTGGATTGCTCAGTGCAGTTGACTGGTGCTCCTGACTCTGCTGACCGGGGAAGCTAGTCAGTGTATCTGCCTGATTCTCAGGTTCCTAATAGTGTACAGTTTTGGGATGGGCAGATTGTGGTGGCATAAGCATTTTTAGACTATTGTTTGAAAGCAGCCTGGGAGTAGAACATCCTCCTCATGGGCGAATTTGACAATCATGTTGGCTAGAGTGTCATGGTCATAGAGATATCTGTCTCTGGCATTCAACATGACTGTAGAGTCTGTAGTGGTTGCAGGGGCCATAGTGACTGAAGAAGTCGGGGTCCCTACCGGCAGCACATCTCTGTATGTCGGTGCAGTGACTGCAGGAGTCGGGGTCCCTACAGGCAGCACAGCCGTGTATGGTGATACTGATGTTTTTGTGGCTTCTTGTTGTGCTTCCTTGATTTTTTCCTTTCTTTTGGGGCAGTGCATGGACATGGCGCTGTGGGATCCACTGCAGTTAAGGCTTATGACCACTATGCAACCTCCACTGTGAATCTCTGGACATCTCACACATCAACACCCAGTATATGAGAAAATGATTGTGTAATTTGAGTTTCGCAGTCGCCACGTTAAGCAACCTAATGATACTACACGCAGAATCAGTCCTGATATGAATGCCTGGGAAAGATCTCATTTACCACACAAGAATAGTGTGTGAAACGGGTTCCTGTCATATGTACCTTGGTGCTACGAAGGAGCTCAGTACCTGTATGGGTGGAGTGTATTTGGTGCTACATAGTATGTTGGTGCTATTGAGTACCTTTGGGTGATATTGTAGGAAAGAATGACCTAGGTAATGAGGTCAATAACTTGGTATGAAGATAGAAGACTTTAATTAATTATTTGGAGAAGGTCGGGTATTTTGTGCGTGATGCAGTGGCCTTAATAATTTACTTGGTAAAGGTCAACTATTTTTGTATTGTGACTGAATGCAATATTTTTTGATTAGGACATAAATTCGTTGAAGTCTTGGTTGGTGCTTAACCCTTCCTCCCACTCTCGATTTGATTAATGAAAAACACGAACTCACAGTGCCTGACTTGCTCTGCCAGCGACCTAACAAAACCAAAACTACATATTGAATTGAATTTTCCCCCTAGGGGGCTAGTTTATTGGGCACCCCATTGTATCCTGTGGGTTAGTTAAGCGAATAGTGTGCTAAGGTTGTGTCCATCGGCACAGGCACTAGAGCCTAGACAGCCTACCCTATCCCATATATTGAATTGAATTGAAACAGTTTATTTAGCCAGAAAAATACAGATACAGAGTGGATAATAATAACAATATTAACATGGCTGAGCCAGTTGAGAACCTGAGCTCTCTTTGAGGCACGTGATATATACTATACATTTATCTCAAGGAAGTATTATGTAACATTTAGTATCATCTGGAACAGTACAATAGCATGGTGGTAATAAGAACACCTCATAATGTTACCACGGTTATCACTTCAATATTTATTAATTTTAATATTTTTTTTCGTTTATATTTTATATATATATATACATAATTTACAGTAGAATTGAAAAACATAAGTATAATGGGGGAGCAGTACAACATGGGTTGTACAGTAATAAGGTTGAACAAGAGGACAGAGCTATCACGATTATGTCTAGTTGGCAAATATGTTTATTGCAATGGTAATTACTTATTTATTTACATTGCCGATAAAACGGTTTTGATAGTACAATAAAAGCAGGTACTGTAAATATAGTAAGTGTTACAAGAAATATTAATACTTCGACAATAGATATTTTTAAGAGATGATTTAAAGGAAGGGAGTGTAGTCTTTGCTCAGATGGGTGTGGGGTAGGTTGTTCCACACCTTCACACAATGATATTTTATGGAGGTCTGGGACTGAGAGGAGCGCATGGGGGGTGGTCTTAGCTCTGGGTGCCTTAAGTTGTATCTCTGTTTATTCCGGAACTGGGTATAATTATTGTCAAGCAAGTGAATGATAGATTTGTAAGCAAAGAGGGCACGGCAGTAGGTGTTAATATCTTCCAATTTTAAAAATTTCAATATAGCAAATTTTTCGTTTGTGTGATCTGTTTTTTCAAGTAGGTCATTGTCCATACAACTCTCTTTTGTGAAGCAACCAGAGATTGTGTTTTTGAAGAGCCAGAGGCCCCCCATAGTGTGTGACAGTGTATCAGGTGTTGGTAAACAAGATCATGATAGATTTCTTTCATTGCTGTGAGAGTGAGTGACTGTCGAGTGTGACACATGATACCGCACTGTTTATTGATTTTACTGTGAATGGTTTGTATGTGGTTTCTCCAGTTAAGTTTCTCATCAACAATAACTCCCAGGAATTTAGTATTTTGTTTGCGTTTGAGGACTGTATTACCAAAGTACAGGGGGTCCAGGTCTGGGGGTAAGTTTTTCCTTCTGTGAAAGAACGTGTAGTGGGTTTTCTCAAGGTTTAAGGTCAGTTTATTACGTATTACCGAGGTTTCGACTTTAGTTAATTCAGTGTTCATAGTTCTCATCAAGGAGTGGAGATCTGAGTTGCTGGCATAGAGATTACTATCGTCTGCAAATAAGTTATATTTTATGAGTGAGCTGGCATGGACTATGTCGAATATGTACAACAAAAACAGTACTGGACCGAGAATGGAACCTTGGGGGACTCCATACAAGATTGGCGAGGAGTCAGATTGGTGGTTGTTATAGCAGACATACTGCATCCTGTTGGACAGATATGAGGTAAACCAATTGGGACAGGCCCCTAACGCCATAATGTTCAAGCTTTGAAAGGAGGATGGTATGGTCGACAGTATCAAAGGCTTTAGAGAGGTTGAAGAATATACCGACTGTGAACTGATTGTCATCAAAGGAATTTAAGATGTCATCAGTAAAGGATAGCAGAGTCTGTAAAGATGTTATTGGCATTGCAGAAGGAATTCAGTCTATTACATGCTAGCTTTTCCAGTATCTTACTCAAGGCTGGGACTGATATGGGGCGGTAATTCTTGAAGAGACCTTTGTCCCCAGATTTTTTATATGCCGGGTGAACTTTAGCAATTTTCAGTTTATCAGGAAAGACACCACTAGTGAAGGAGGAGTTACAAGTGTGTAGGAGAACAGGTAGTAATAAGTGGGCTACTTTCTTAATGATGCTCATTGGTAAATTGTCTTCGCCTGCTGCTGCATCTTTGGACAATTTTATGATGGCCAGTAATTCATCTGCTGTGACAGGGGATAAGAACAGCGCATTTTGCTGTCTGTTTTGCAGGTAGGCTCTAAATTCCTGATAGTGATCAGGTATGCTCTCTGCAAGATTTTTGCCAACATTAATAAAATATTCATTGAAGTGGTTGGCAATGAGGGAAGGTTCAGTTACAACTGAATCATTTATCATAAAAGCTGAGTGGGGGGCCGAAGGCTGAGTGTTCCTGTTCTGAATAGAATTTATGACATTCCAGGTTTTCTTACTGTCTCCTGATGCTGAGTGGAGCTTATTTGTTTACTAGTTACGTCTGACATTTCTAACTGCTTGAGTTACTCTATTTCTGATACTTCGGTAAGCATCACCGAAAGTTATGGGTCTTTTTGCAAATTTCCTTTGGAGTTTGTGTTTTTCCTTTATCATTATCTTAATTTCGCTTGTGATGTAAGGTTTGGAAATGGAAACAGTTTTCACTGACTCAGTCTTGAGAGGGAAGCATTTATCAAAGCAAGCATTGAAGATGCCAGAGAAGTTACAGCTGTTCACGTTAGGGTTGTTGGAGGCATAGACAAGGTCCCAGTTACCATTCATTAGGTTATTTTAAAAAAGGAGCATGTTGTCGGCGCAGTAGTCTCTGGGTGTTTTGAGGGCCGTATTTCATATTCCGCCGACCCTACTGGTGGATGCTGGTCTTGGGAGGTTGTCTTTTGCGTGGCCGTACAAATCAGGGGGTGGAAATGGACCTTTTGAGACTTTTTTTTTTTTTTATTGGGGCACCCTACATCCTTGTGTAAGGTGAAGCGCAGAAGCGTTTACAGCGCCCAACAGGGAAGCATCCTAAGTTCATGCTTGCCTTATGTCTCATGAGTTGGGCGTAGAAGCCTGAAGAGTCGAGGGCGTAGAAGCCTGAAGAGTCGAGGGCGTAGAAGCCTGAAGAGTCGAGGGCGTAGAAGCCTGAAGAGTCGAGGGCGTAGAAGCCTGAAGAGTCAATGGTTTATGTCTAAGCAAGTTTTTGGAAGTTCCAACAACTTGTCTCTGAATGCGAATTCGCAACTTTCGACTTACAGCAGGTACCTACTTTGCTGGTAGGTGAACAGGGACCAAGGGGACTAGGAAGAGTGTCCAAACAACTTCGGCCGGCCCGGGAATCGAACCCGTGACATCTTGCTTGCAAGGCAAGAACGGTACCGCTCTACCACCAGCTCCCCCCCTTTTGAGACTTTTTTTTTTTTTATTGGGCACCCCCCTACATCCTTGTGTAAGGTGAAGCGCAGAAGCGTTTACAGCGCCCAACAGGGAAGCATCCTAAGTTCATGCTTGCCTTTATGTCTCATGAGTTAAGGGCGTAGAAGCCTGAAGAGTCAGTGGTTTAAGGCACCAAGTTATTGGAAGCTCCAACAACTCCCTGAATACGTATTCGCAACTTTCGACTTACAACAGGTACCTACTTTACTGCTAGGTGAACAGGGACTAATGGGGGCTAGGAAGTAAGTCCAAACAACTTCCACCGGCCCGGGAATCGAACCCGTGACATCTCGCTTGCGAGGCAAGAACGGTACCTCTTCTACCACCAGTCCCCCCTATCCTTTTGAGACTGTCCATGTGGTCTGGTGGCAGCGACCTTAGGTTAAGTAGTAAGTTAAGTACCCCTCCCTCCCTTCCTCCCTCCTTCCCAGACCCTCCCTCCCTCCCAAACCATCCTTCCCTCCCAAACTCTCCCTCCTCCTAAGCCTCCTCCTCCCAAACCCTCCCTTCCTTCCTGCCTCCCTCTCCCCCATACCCTTCCCTCCCCCAAACCCTTCCTCCCCCAAACCCTTCCTCCCCCCCAAACCCTTCCTCCTTCCCTCCCCACCCCCACTCTCCCTCCTTCCCTCCCTCCCTCCCCACCCTCCTTCCTCCTCCCTCCTTCCATCCCTCCTTCACCCCAACACCTCCCCTCCCTCCTCCCCTCCCTCCCTCTCTCCTCCCCCCGCCCTCAGGTATCGGTGTCCGAGTCAGGTGGCGAGGGGTCCAGGCCACCCCAGACCCCTGTCCACGCCAGCCTCACCCCTCCCCCACCCTCTCCTCCCCATGCCCTCCTCACCCTCCCCATGTCTTCCTCATCCTCCCCATACCCTACTGATCCAGCACCCTCCTCATCATCCTCATGCCCCAATCTTTCTCCCCATGCCATCCTCATCATCCCCATGCCCCTATTTTTCTCCCCACGCATTCCTCAATCTCCCCATGTCTCATCCTCCTCTTACTCCTCAATATCTGCTACTTTACCTCCTTCTCTCATTACCCCTTCCTTCTCCCTATGTTCTCTTCCTCCCCATGTTCCCCTTTCATCCTCTTTTCCTCCTCCTCCTCCTTCCATACACTTCTCTTTCTCCCCTACTCACCATTTTCCTCCTCCCCCTGCCTTCATCTTCCTCCCTTGCCCTCCTCTTCTTCGCGTTAACTTTGTAATTACTACATTGAATCAGGTGTGCTTGAGGACATTCTTGCTGTTTATCCCAAATTTGCTAGCCCACACTGATTAGTCTTCAATTAGAATATGACGTCCAATGTATATGAACCACTGTCTTGCATGGCACCGAACAGAGCCATCACCCACATGACTGTGACCTATATATACTGCTAATGAATATGATGTATTTCTTTGTGTACGAACCTCTGTTCTGCGAGGCAGTGAGAAGTGATACCACCCTCAGTGTCAAGACCTGGCTGAATTACTCAAAATAGGCAAATTGTACTCCAAGCTTTGTCAATAAATGTGTTAAACTAAAACTTCGCGTCCTCTTCCTCGCCCCCTCTCATATCCTAACCCCTCCCCACCTCTCCATTTACCCACGTTCTCCCCTCTCCTTATCTTACTCTTCCCCCTTCTCTTCATCCCCCTCCTCTTCCTCTCCCTCATTTTCCTCTCCCTCCTTTTCCTCGACCTCCTCGTCTTTCCTTCCTCTTTCTTCCCCTTCTCTTTCTCTCTTTCCTCTTCACCCCTCTTCTATTTCCACCTCTTCTTTCTCCTCCTCTTCTTCAGCCCTATCCTCTTCCAACCCTTCCTCTTCTTCCCCCTCTTCTTCCTCCCTTTCTTTTTCTCCCTTCTTCTTCCCCCCTCTCCTCTTCCTTCCCTCCTCTTCTTCCCCCTCCTTTTTCTCCACCCTCTCTTCTTTCCCCTCCTCATCCTCCTATCTTATATTTCCCCCCTATTCTTGCGCCTCCTCTTCCTTCACCTTCTCTTACCTCTCCTCTTCCTCCCCCCTCTCCTTTGTGTATGAACCTCTGTCCTGCAGCATGAACTCTGATCTAGAAGAACTGAGAAATGCACAGAGGCCTGACAGCTGTAGCATTAGTAAATATGACAAATTTCGTGACAAGAGATACCGGTATGGCAGACATAAGAACAGAACTAGACAATGTGATATAGTTGTGGCCAGAATTAGGCTAGGATACAGACACATCTGGCAAGTTAGTAACGCTGTACCCATACCGGAACACTCAGCATGTAAACTTTGTGATAAACCTTTAAAGCAAACACTTGAACACTGTATTATTGAATGTGACACTGTCAAAGACATTCAGGCCACCTGGCTTATTGTATCATGAACCTTGTAATTACTACATTGAATCAGGTGTGCTTGAGGACATTCTTGCTGTTTATCCAAAATTTGCTAACCCACACTGATTAGTCTTCAATTAGAATATGACGTCCAATGTATATGAACCACTGTCTTGCATGGCAGCAAACAGTGACATCACTCACATAACTCTGACCTATATATACTGCTAATGAATATGATGCATTCCTTTGTGTACGAACCTCTGTCCTGCATGACAGTGAGAAGTGATGCCACCCTCAGTGTCGAGACCTGGCTGAATTATTCAGAATAGGCACATTGTACTCCAAGCTTTGTCAATAAATGTGTTAAAAAAAATTAAAAAAAATTCTTCCCTCTCCTCTTCCTCCCCCTCCTTCTTCGCCAACTACCTCACCCTCGCCTGTAACAACCTATTAGTCAACCCTCCTTTCCCAGCTCATCCCCCCTCCCCCACCTCATCCCCCCTCCCCCCAATAACTGGTTGCGTATTGTTAAATTTCGACAGTAGGCACGTTGAATTAAATTGAATTGAATTGAAATGAAACAGTTTCTTTAGCCAGACAAATACAGATACAGAGTGGATAATAATTGAATTTTATTGAGACATAAACAATATTATGATACTTTTCTTCATATAAATTTGATATTATATTTTCTCATAATTATTCTTTTTTTATAGATTGCCAAATGCGTCTCTATATTTCCGGCGGAGGGGAGCCAGTTGTCTGATGGTAAGTCGGGGAGAACAGGCTCGACTGGTAGTGGTCGGCCGCTGACATCCTCCTGATGTTCATCGTCAGCGCCAGCTCCTTTCCTCTCGTCGTCAGGGAAGGTATGTCATTCAACTACGAAGCAAGACTTTATTCGTGTCTGTGACTGCGGATAGATAGATAGATAGATAGATAGTTATTCAGTAATATCGCTATACCAGTTACAGTACAGCGTTTTATCAGGTACAGTATCTCAGAAAAGTATGTTTACATGCATTTACTTTGGTCTATAGTTTAACATAAATAATGCAATGTTTATTTGATTCAGCGTAATTAATATAATGTTCGGTTACCAAGTGTAGTAGGATCAGTATGCCACAGAGCCACGCATACCAACTTTCCCGGGGCATCACGAGTTGCATGTAGCATTTCGGAAGTCGTCGGATCGATCCTGGCAGATACTTGTTTGAGATACTATATTGTACATAAACAGTGCAGGTATACATAATAATGGTAACCCAAGATAGCCATTATAACTTATTTTCATTATGGTCCTAAATTTACTCGAGTCGCTGTGCTTCAGTCAGCCTCCATAAACTTGGGTAATTTTTTTCTGGTTGATATATATTCTATGATGATTTCGTTATATTTTTTCTTCTAGTAAAATTTTTTATATATTTTTACTATAATAATAACAAACTTCTCAGGAGGTTCAACAGAAGCAGTGAATCACTCTTACACGAGGGATCATTTAACTGTTTCTGAGTCAGAACTTGAGTGTCAGATCATGTTACATCCAGGTAGAAGAGTGGCAGCCCTCTGCTCTGACCTCACCAGTGTGTTGCAAATACTTCTTTATGTGGATCACGGTGATGAGGAAAGTTCAGTATTACTTATTTTGTCTGAACTTTTGTCATGTTTTGATAGTAGGTCTCCGGAAAGGATTCTGTGGAGTATGAAAACAAACTCCTTAATGTTAAGAATGTATCATCACTTGTATATTATTCTTTTACTAAGAAATAAACGGAACTCCTCAGGACGTTTCAACTCGTAAACTCGATGTGATTCTCACGTAATCCCGGCTTCTGCGTCGCCTGCAGTATTGTGTGGTGCGGTGAAGGTGTCGGCTGACCTGCCCCCACCACACTACCGCCTGTGGTCCTCTCTAGTACGTGGGAGGCGGAGGGAAAGGAGGTGCTCTTTAAATCGTTAACTAATACTATAGATTACAAGGTCCTTCTCACATTGTCTGCCAATAATTTGTTAGTTATTCTTGAAGTAATTACTCCACAAGCCAAGCAAATGTAGGTCTAGGGTAGCTACGTACTCATGTACGAGCATACAAGTCGTGTAATCCTTTATATTGCAACCTTCTCAGAGCATAGGGAAACCCATCATACATACATGCAATTTCATGGCAGTTTCCAGTGGACTACAAACATTAATAAAAAATAAAGTATACTATTATGTGTGCCATAAATCACCAAAGACTTGTAATCAGTACCAAGTACCCCTATAGCCATTAGTAAGAAGAACGACCGTTATGTCAAGGCGCCTACAGGACAATACCGTGATCAGAGGCACTATCGAGATGGCCACCATACTCAGGCACTGAAAGTTCCGTCAATGAGACATATTTTACCATTCATCACCTCCTCCTCCCCCCCTCTTCTTCTTTTTTCCTACTTTCCTTCTTCCTCCTCCTCCTCTTCTTCGTCCTCCTCCTCTTCTTCCTCCTCCTCTTCTTCCTCCTCCTCTTCTTCCTCCTCCTCCTCCTCTTCTTTCTTCTCATGTTCCTCTTCCTCCTCCTCCTCTTCCTCCTCAACAAGACTGCCTTTGCACCTCCATCAAAAACAGTATCTTTTCTTCACCTAAATTCCACTACTCCACCTTCACCTCTAAGAATGAATTAGCACATTCTTAGTTTATATACGCTATGTACGAGCTTTCATCGTCATCTGTGTTAGAAAGAGAGAGAAACTGCGAGGAAGAAAGCAAAACAAAGAAAAGTGTGATAATACAAAAAAAAATTGAAAAAGAGACCTAAAGACAGAGAAAAATTGTGAAAGACATAGAGCAAGAGAAGTGTGTGGAGAAAATGTGAGAGAGAGAAACGTGAGGGAGCGAGAAAATAACGCTGAGAGCAGTGAGTGACAGACAGGTCGGAGTAAGGCCTGGCGCACATCGACGGTATTACCCAGATATGATCACCAGAATGTGAGCAACGTTGGGTCTGGTTAGTATTGCTTGGCTGCCTACCTTCTCCTCCTCCTCCTTCTCCATGGGCCGGGACGACCTGAGGAGGATAAGGAGGAGGGTCTTCAAGCATGACTCCTACTGCATGGAGCCACTTAATGGGTAACGTCTAGGATGTTCGACACTTCTGGCTTTGGAGTGAAACTTATTCAAGTTGTTTCTTCTTGTTTTACGTTTCACGATTTTTGGTGAAATTTTTACATCTGAAAATTATATGATCTTTCATATATATAATTATTTTTACTTAAAAAATTCCCCAAAACGAGCTGAAATAACACACCACTTCTGTTTTCTGAAGTAAACGTCGCCGCTGACAATGAGGCAGCGCCTGCCCTTCGTGAAAACTGATACCTGGTGGTCCAGCCAGTCACTAAGTCCATAAAACACATTTAACTCCAAAGAATTCTTATGTTTCCTGTACCCAAAATATATAGCCTATTTTCTTGTGCATGTCGAATACTGTATTTCCTTCACTCATTCATGAAATACAGTAAACTCGTAAGTTAATGGTAAAGAATACAGCTCAGGATTGATACAGCTCAACACTTTAATTGCTGAGAGATCGCGTAGACAGGGAAGGATAGAGCGAGTCATAATGGCTCCAGCACCTGCATTTGTTTACATTCGGAGACTGGCTTCCTAACATGCCGCTACACCTGCACCAAAGTCCAGACGTTAATCGGTTCTCTTGTCATCGTCCTATTTGTGCTGTATATCGAAAGGGAATAACATAAATGTTTTTCTTTTTTTGTGACTAAGAAAAAAGAAGAAAAAGACTAGACAATAATAAAAGCTCAGAGTGGTCAAGTGGGCCCTAGGCTGTGAAAGATGATCTCCCTCAGTCGTAAACGGCTTCCTTTATTTTTTCGTCTTACCAACTGTACCAAGACTGACAATATGACAAAAGAAAAAAATGAGGAAGAGAGATTGAGAGAGAGAGAAAAAATCAATAACAAGACTCCGTGATTGGGTATTAGGAAGATGATGAAGTGGTCAGAGGTTGTAGGGGGCAGCTGCTGTGATGAAGCGACCAACCAAACCAATCATCCGCCACAATAGACACTGTCCTCCATGACAATTACTTTGCCACGACACACACCTCATAATCGAAGCTGCCAACATCCACCTCTCCTCCCTCCCTCTCTCTCCTCCTCCTCTCTCTCCCCATTCCTTCCCTACCTCTTCCCCCTCCCAAACAGCCCGGGTATACCGCCCTCCTCCTATCCCCCCACAACCAATCAGTCGGGGCGGGGCGGGGCGTGGGGTAACCCGAGCTGCTCCACGTAACCCGGACCCGCACCTGCTGAAAGCCCCGCAACCCGACCCCAGACATCACCCTCAGGCTACCCCTCCTCCCTTCTCTGTCCCCCCTTCCCCTACTCTCTTACCTTCGCTCCCTTGATCTTTCGTTACATCGCTTACCTTTCCCTCCCTAAATCTCATACATTCTCATCCCTAATCTATTGCCTTCCCTCCCTTAAACTTTTGCCTTCCTTTCTTTACTACCTTGTCTCTCTCCCTTAATCTATTGTCTCCTCTTCCTTAACCCCTTAACCTCTTGCCCTACTCTTCCCTAAAGGAGGGAAGACTAGTTTAGTTTAACACATTTATTGACAAAGCTTGGAGCACAGTTTGCCTATTCTGAGTAATTCAGTCAGGTCTTGACACTGAGGGTGGTATCACTTCTCACTGTCATGCAGGACAGAGGTTCATACACAAAGGAATAGATCTTATTCATTAACAGTATATATAGGTCAGGTTCATGTGGGTAATGTCACTGTTCATTGCCATGCAGGATAGAGGTTCATATACACTGGACGTCATATTCTAATTGAAGACTAGTCAGTGTGGGCTAGTAAATTTTGGATAAACAGCAAGAATGTCCTCAAGCACCCCTGATTCAATGTAGTAATTACAAAGTTCATGATACAATAAGCCAGGTGGCCTGAAGTCTTTGACAATGTCACATTCAATAATATAATTTTCAAGTGTATGCTTTAAAGGTTTATCACAAAGTTTACATGCTGAGTGTTCCGGTATGGGTACAGCGTCACTAACTTGCCAGATGGGTCTGTGTCCTAGCCTAATTCTGGCCACAACTATATCACATTGTCTGGTTCTGTCCTTATGCTGGCCATACCGCTACCTCTTGTCACAAAATTTGTCATATTTACTAATGCTACAACTGCCAGGTCTCTCTGCATTTCTCAGTTCGTCTAGATCAGAGTTCATGATTCTGACTTGAATTTTGGAAGACAAGGGATTGAGGGAGTGGGATGCAAGAGATTAAGGGAGAGGTAGGCAAGAGGTTAAAGGGGGAGAGGCAAGAGATGAAGGGAGTGGAGGCGAAAGTTTAAGAGTGAAGTTAGGAGATTAATCTCTTGCCTTCCTCCTACTCTCCCTCCACCTCTATTTTCCCCAATTAATTAATTTATTTAATTATTATCATTTACTTTCCAATTACTTCCTCTCTTCCTCTCTTATCGCCGTCTTGCTCCTCTCCTTTTTTCCCTCCTTCTCTACTCTTTTCCTTCCTTCCGGTTCTTTATTTTTCATTTCTTCTTTTTCTTCTTTATTTTCTCTTTTTGTTCCTTTTCTTTCTTTTCCCAGTTCTCTCTCTCTCTCTCTCTCTCTCTCTCTCTCTCTCTCTCTCTCTCTCTCTCTCTCTCTCATCCTTATTCTTCTTATCCTTCTTAATAATAAATGAAATTCACAAACTATATATAAAGACAGATAAACGCAATTAAAATTTATAAGAGTGTTTACTTTGTCCATTCCCTCCTTCATTCTTTGTTTACTATTATGCACTCAGATGCACTCACTCACATGCACTAAGATGCACTCACTCAGACGCACTCAGATTTACTTATTCACTTGCAATCAGAAGCACTCAGGCAGACGCACTCATACGCACTCATCCACATGCACTCAGACGCACTCATCCACATGCATATACTTAGTCGCACTCACATACACTCAAACGCACTCACGCCCGTACTTACCCATATGCACTCACTCAGATATACTCATTTACATGCATTCACGCAATCATATGTACTTATTCATTCATTATTATGCAATTCATCAGTATGCGCTCCCTCATATGCATTCATTCAAATGTACCCAGATGCACTCAATCACTGAAATGGACTTACTTACTCATATGCATTCGCATTCACCTAATTACTCATGTACTCATACATTCCTTCACTCGTACACTCACTCAAGTACATTCACGCATTAGTACACACACTCGTTCATTCACTAATTCACTCACTCACTCCATCATTTGCATGCATCGCATTTATTCACTTACAAATAAATCCTCCGTCCTCTCTCTCTCTCTCTCTCTCTCTCTCTCTCTCTCTCTCTCTCTCTCTCTCTCTGTGTTTGTATGTATTTTCATATGGATCTAAATATATTTATCTATTCCTTTGTTTATTAATCTCGTTTGTGTCTGTGTGTTTGTTTGTCCTCACAAATATAACAATAGATATCAACAAGCAATATTCAGGGCAATGTTTCTTTGATCAACATCTTCAATAAATGTAAATTGGCGACCTCTATTACTCAAGGTCAAGGTGGGGGGTCAGGGGTCGTGATATTCAGGTTAAAACTCTCCGGGCTTGACTCATCCGATTTATTTTATTTATTTATTTGTTTTTTTTAATAAACCTGATGACTGCCATCACTGACCTTATGTGTGTGGTAGTTTTTGAGTGGGATTTTTTTGTTAAACTCAATATTACAGGTAAGACACTGTATGTGGGTTGATAGAAAAGTGGTCCTGAGGTTATGTCTCAGAAAACTGTATGGATAATGATAAAAAACGAAAAAAATCTTAATAAATATATCGCACAGTAAGTCGATAAACGAGTAAATTGATAAGCAACTAAGTTGATATCTCAATGAGCTACTAAATAAGTAAGTCAAACACACGATTACATTGATAAGTTCTCGTACGGTCGTATAAGCCCATACCTGTGATAAGAAGGAAGGACAAGTGACTTCCAAAAGCTGACTTATGACCTCTGGGATATGTGTTATAAGGAGGAAGAAACTCATGTCAGGACTAAAACCAACATACTCGTACACGCAGCTCCTTGTTGCTGATGTCTGCCATATCATGCAGTTGGTTACCTGTGGCCAACACTACGAACGCGTCTCTCTCTCTCTCTCTCTCTCTCTCTCTCTCGTAAAACACATATAAATCCATACTCCTCCACCGGATGTGATCAAATGATTAATTCCTGATTGGTGCCATGTGAACCAAGGAACCTGCTATTAGGGTCTGTGTGACGTATCTTGACCACCACCACAACCGAGGAAATACCACATACCCAATTCCTGAGTCATCCTTCCACACTACACACATCACCCCCAACCTGGGTCATCTTTCCTACACTCTGCATTACTTCCTAACTATCTTCTCCAACCTACATCACCCATGGCAAGTCCTAGATCATGTCCTCGTGGCGTGTTCTAGATGTATACTTTGTCATGTCCTAGATACAAATTTTGTCCTGTCCTCGCCCGCAGTCCCTAGGGGCCTAGGTACACTACTGTACATGCGACGTTCATGCGTGTGCATGGAGGCCAAAGTTGGTTCCATGTACTGTACGTTCATGTATATGTGCGCATATACGTTTGTGCTCTTGTTTGCTTGTTTGGGCGCTTGCCGGTAGTGGCTGGACTTCTTGGCCTCAAGAGTTTGTATCTGCTTAGAGTGAAATGTTTGACGCAGCACAATGTATCTAAGTCCGAAACATCAAATTGTCACGACTTGTCATTCAAAACGTCCTCACAGATGTCTTCTCTCACTCAAAAATGTCACGACTTGTCATTCAAAACGTCCTCACAGATGTCTTCTCTCACTCACAAAATGTCACGACCTGTCACTCAGAACCTCTCTGTGTTTACTCCATGATGGCGTCTTCACCTCATCTTGCAGCCATGTTGCAAGGTCTCGATGTGTAAGACACTCAGTAGCTGGCGGTTTCAACTTCCGGAACATAATCATTCAGTAACAGAAGACTATTACTCGCATATTGATCCGATTCATCTGTAGTTGAGTAAGTGTCACTTTGAAGAAAGTAGCTGATTAGAGTTCACAAGAATACAACTCATGAATGGAAATGACAGAGTAAAGAGAATAAATGATGAGGTATAGAGGAAGGAAGGTCGGAGGAAGGGCAGCGAGTCAGGAAGAATAGTTGGAGGAGGAGAGGGAGGAAGGGAGGCTGCGGTTACGAGTTCAGATTGTGGAAGACGAGCCTAAGATTGCACAACATGAGGCAGGACAGTTGCAAGGCGACGGACGGTGCAGGGGCCGAGTATCTTATGTTGGGTGTAGAGTTCTCAGGGGGAGAATCGATATAGGGTTTTGGAAGCATCCACTTAAGAGGTTCAGGTCCATCGGCCCCGAGGTAGCTAGGGCGGAAGGGATGAGTGTGTGAACGAAAAAGATGTGTGGTAAGAGTGTACGTTGATCGTGAGGTGTCCGTGGATTTTTATCACCTTAGAAACCTCTGTGCCTGCATTAGTACCTGCATTTGGATTATTGTCTCTGATTTAATAAAATTAAATTAGATTATACTTGTGGGAAACAGCTTGATTTAAGAGCACAAGATAACATCACACATCATAGAGCTTGCTGCTTGGTTCCTGCCGAGACACACACAAAAAAATGTACAGTATATACAGAGCTCCGGGTCATTCATAATAGATTACGCATCAAGGACAGTCAGGCGCTCAAGCGCTGATCACGTGGGCGCTTGACGACGTCAGGCGACAACCTTCATGGCCTTCCTGGTGGTGTTGTCTCTAAGCAGAACTTTTCTTGCTGGTGCAACATGTCCCTCACAGTGCAACATATGTGTGACAGCAATTAAGCCCACGCTCTGCACCTCGTCCCCGAGACAAGATCCTCGCTGTCCTCGTAGACGTGATACAGTTACGGTTTCAAACACGTTGAGTGGAAGAGACTGAACCAAAAAAATAAGAGCTGAATTCAGAGAAACACGTGTCTTGCACACGCCAAGTTCTTTAGGGACCTTGGTGATGTTGCATGCAAAAGTCAAGGCCAAAACGAGATACCTTTTGCCCATCTGCTGTACTCTTGCTGCCCCCTGTATGGATGACTTCTGCTTCCATAGTGGCACCCGGTTGTTCAGACATGTGATGTCCTGTCAGTCTTGCACACGAGATGGAAATATTATACCCTTCACTTCAGCCGCTTCAGGAAGGGTATTGGATGGCCACTTTCAAGAAAGGGTATCAGGAGACCTAATTCAGGAAGGGTTGAAAAGCACTGTTCTTCAAGGAGGAGTTTCATGCCGCTTCAGGAGGAGTAATGCGCATCAAGATGGGGTGTAACATCACAGGAGGGGTTTTTGCATTTCAGCAGGAAGTTATACGACTCAAGAGGGGATAGGGCGCTTCTGGATGGTTGGCTATAAGATGATTCACTTCAGAATAAGTTACCACGGGACGCATTTCAGGAATGGATGTAACACTCCTGAAAGTGGCAATCACACTTCAACATGGACTTTAACACTTCAGCAGGGGCTATCACACTTCAGCAGGGGCTATCACACTTCAGCAGGGGCTATGACGCTTCAAAGAAGATGCCATCACACTTCAGCAAAGGTGCTTTCACATTTCAGGAAGGAGAGGTTATCACACTTCAGGAAGGAGAGGTTATCACACTTCAGGAAGGAGAGGCTATCACACTTCAGGATGAAGAGTTTATCACGCATCAGGAAGGAGAGGCTATCACACTTCAAGAAGGAGGGGCTATCACACTTCAGCAAAGGTACTATCACACTTCAGGAAGGAGAGACTATCACACTTCTGGGTGGAGAGGTTATCACGCTTCAGGATGGAGAGGTTATCACACTTCAGGAAGGAGAGGCTATCATGCTCCTGGGTGGAGAGGCTATCACGCTTCAGTTAGGAGGGGCTATCACACTTCAGGAAGGAGAGGCTATCACACTTCAGGAAGGAGAGGCTATCACACTTCAGGAAGGAGAGGCTATCACGCTTCAGGAAGGAGAGGCTATCATGCTTCTGGGTGGAGAGGCTATCACGCTTCAGTTAGGAGGGGCTATCACACTTCAGGAAGGAGAGGCTATCACGCTTCAGGAAGGAGAGGCTATCACACTTCTGGGTGGAGTGGCTATCACGCTTCAGGAAGGAGGGGCTATCACACTTTAGGAAGGAGAGGCTATCACGCTTCAAGAAGGAGAGGCTATCACACTTCAGGAGGGAAGGGCCATTAGGTGGTGGCGCGAGGTGAGGTTGGTGGGAGTATGACAGTGTTAACCCTCTCTTGTAGTGGTTATTGATTTACGCGAGGATTACCTTACTGATGTGGGTGAGGAGGAGGAGGAGGAGGAGGGCGTGTTTATTGGTATAGACTGCCAACACCAGAGGTAGGTTCTGACTTCACACACACACACACAGTGGTGGAGAGTCAGATATAAAGGTGAAGGTCAGAGATAATAGTGGAGAGTGAGGGATAGTGGTGGAGGGGCAAAGATAGTGGTGGAGATTCAGAGATAGTGGTGGGGAGTCAGATTGTGGTGAAGAGTCAGAGAAAGTGGTAGAGGGGCAGAGATAGTGGTGGAGATTCAGAGATAGTGGTGGGGAGTCAGGGATAGTGGTGGAGAGTCAGATATAGTGGTGGAGAATCAGAGATGTTAGTGGTGGTCAGTAATAGTGGTGGAGAGTCAGAGATAACATAAAAATATAGAAATTGAGGAACTGCACTAGGCCTAATTGGCCCATACTTAGCAGCTCCGTTTACACCGAAACATTATCGCTCATTTCCGCCCAGCATATATTTGAAGTTGAATTGAATTAAAACAGTTAGCCAGAAATACACAGATACAGAGTGGATAATAATAACAATATTAACATGGCTGAGCCAGTTGAGAACCTGAGCTCTCTTTGAGGCACCTGATATATAACTATACATTTATCTCGAGGAAGTATTATGTAACATTTAGTATCATCTGGGGTAGTACAATAGCATGGTGGTAATAAGAACACCTCATAATGTTACCACGGTTATCACTTCAATATTTATTTATTTATTTTATATTTTTTACATAAATTACAGTGGAATTGAAAAACATAAGTATAATGGGGGAGCAGTCCAACATGGGTTGTACAGTAATAAGGTTGAACAAGAGGACAGAGCTATCAGGATTATGACTAGTTGGCAAATATGTTTATTGCGATGGTAATTACTTATCTATTTACATGATAATTTCCGATAAAACGGTTTTGATGGTACAATAAAAGCAGGTACTGTAAATATAGTAGGTATTACAAGAAATATTAATACATAGACAATAGATATTTTTTAAGAGATGATTTAAAGGAAGGGAGCTTAGTCTTTGCTCGGATGGGTGGGGGTAAGTTGTTCCATACCTTCACACTGTGATATTTATGGAGGTCTGGGACTGAGAGTTATTGATGAAGTTCGGTAACTTGTTCCACTCATCCACTACTTTATACCCAAACCAGTGTTTACCTATCTCGCGCCTAAATCCAAGTTTGTCTAATTTTAAACCATTGCTACGAGTTCGCTCCTGGTTAGATAGTTTAAGTACTTTTGTTATATCACCTTTGCTTATCTCTGAATTCTGTTTATACACCTCATCATATCGCCCCTCACTCTACGTCTCTCAGGGGAGCGCAAATTAAGATGCTTTAATCTGTCTCTTTGCTCAAGGTTCCTAATGCCCGGGATTAGTCCTGCCATCCTCCTTTGAATGTTTTCTTGGAATTCTATATCCATTCTGTAGTACGGTGATCAGAACTGAATTGTGTAATCCACGTGAGGTCTCACAAGAGCAAGATATAGTTTTAGAATAACCTCCCTAGTCTTGTAACTAACACTCCTTTCATTATGAACCTGAGTACTTTGTTAGCCTTGTGTCGAGCATATACACATTGTTGTCTTGGTTGAAGATTCCTACTTATCATTACTCCTAAATCTTTCTCATAGTTGGATTTCTCTATAACAACCTTGTTCATCTGATATCTGGTTTAATTGCTTACATCTCCTAGACTAAGTACTTTACATTTGTCCGCATTAAATTTCATCTGCTATTTTCAGACCATTCGATTTTTTTTTAGATCTTCCTGTAGTTTTGCGGAGTCCTCGCCAGATTTAATTACACGCCATATTACGGTGTCGTCAGTAAAATTGCTTATGTTGCTGTCTTTGCCTATATCTATGTCGTTATGTATATAATAAATAGTTATAGTCCAAGTACTGAGCCTTGGGATACTCCACGAGTGAAATTACCCCAATCAGATTTAGTGCCTTTAATGCTCACTCGCTGTTTCCTGTCCTGTAACCACGCCCTAATCCATTTTAGAATATCTCCTCCAATTCCATGAGCCTCCACCTTTCGTATTAGTCTTTCGTGGGAGACTCTGTCGAAGGCTTTCCTAATGTCGAGGTATACCACATCATAATCGTGTCTGTCATCCACTGATTCGAAAACAGCTGAAAGAGATTTTAGTAGATTTGTAAGACATGACACTTGTGAAGCCATGTTGGGAATCATTGATCAACTTGTGCTTCTACAGGTGATTTCGAATACAGTTTTAAATTATTGCTTCCCATCCTTACTAGCACCTCTGTGAACTGTTATGTTGCACCGTTGCACGCTTCTCTCACTCCATCAGGTTCGGCATGACACATCTACATTGGTAGGTGCCTATGGGTGGATCCTTAACAAAGCTACCGATGGGACAGGGTTTTCTAGAATAGTGTTTGTCATTATTCTGGGACATCAACTTCTCATTTCTCTCCTCCTTGCTTCTATCAGCAGTCGTTCACAAGTAGTTTGGACGTTAACACTGACTGTATCCAACACGTTGTCTTGGGACCAACACAATTAAGGTCAGCCCCTTCATGCCCAACCAATTAAGGCAAGGCCCCTGGGTCAAGGAGAGGAACCAAGTAGGCTCCTTTGTCTCTCGATATTTGCTTCTAACCTAATGAGTGTGGTAACAGCAATCTACCTGATGGTGTTGATTGGCTGGCAGCCTGGCTGGAACAATGATGACAGGGTCCCAACTGGAGACTTTTCTGCATCCGACAAACGCAATTTGACGAAAGGGCATGCTGGCAGCGACACTACGTCATTATCTCCATCGGGTTTCTCTGCGTCAGCCCGACAGGTATGAGCCGACAGGGGGTGCATTGTTGTCGCCATCCTGGACAGGCTTTGCTGCTTTCTGACTGCTTACTAACCGCCATAGTCGTCTGGTCTCCCTCTAGTTTAGTGTGTGAGTGGGGAGGTCTAGTGACATGGAGTTCACATCCACTAGCAGGATTTTGCTAGACCTGCAAATACTGGGTTTACGTGTGGCTGGAAGCAATATCAGTATGAGACATTGCGGGGTCATTAGGTCGGAGACGGTGTACACACCCTTTAGATTACAGTTACCCATAATCCTCAGGTATCTCAGGTATATCCCGACTCGATCATATATTGTGAGCCAATGTGACATCCAACAAGGTGGGTCTAATTCTTCCTTAACCTGAATGTCTAGAAGTGAATATAATTTCATGTCAATATTCTTGTTATTGTTGAATTTTTATATTTCTATAGGTAAATAGTGTATTTCAATCAATCAATTAATCAATCAACCAATCACTCTGCATATGGAGCAGGAGGGCCAAGCTCAAGGTAATATGGAAACTATTTTATATACGTTTATGGATACATAACACGACAGGTGCATCACTCAAACTCACTACCTCGAAGGAGAGAGTTAACGGTTATTTTGACCTGTTCAACAAATATCTTGGGAGAGCTATCTGTAGAGAATTAGATCTTACCTTTGAAACTGTTATTAATTTCGGAGACAGGCACAAGTGGATCCACGGCCCATCGCATTGTACTGTATCGGGAGGGAGACACATATGAAGCAATGCACACGTGGAGCAGACTAAAACATGCAGTAAGAGGCAGACTGCATCTTGTCTAAATACGTACACGCCGCGGTTCAGTGTGCACAGTGGAGCAGAACACAGTAAATACAAAGTGTGTGAGTAAGACTATGGACACTGGTCTGCTCATTGTTTTTGAATTGCCCAAAATTCTTACTTAGAATCCAGATAAATTGTTGTTTTGTATACTAAAGTAGGTCTTAGGTCTGTTGGGTACCTGTAACCTCTTGTACTACCGTCCACAGATTAGCCATGGTGTGCACAGTAACTAATCATTCATCAGCAAAGACAAAACTAGAACCAAACTTTTCAGTCATTGTAACACAATACTCAAGACGATGGCCATACTTCTTGCCCCCAGACTACACAACCTAAATACCTAGAGTCAAGTGTACCAACAATTCATGTCTGGCCTCTCCTACCTCTGCTGGATGATATATCTAAGAAGAAACTGGTTATTGCTCTCCACTTGTCTACAGGCTGGGTGTCACGTTTCCCCAGCCATGGTTGTCCTTGCCCGTCGCCCACGCTGCCCAAACAACCCTTGACCCCACTGACCTGAGCTGACCTCCCCTGCGTTACCAGGATCCACTTACTCTTACCCAAGACTGTATAAGCCCTTACTAATCACCAGCGTAACCGTTCACCTCTTAAGTGGGTGACCTGCGACCCCGGCACCATTCTCAGTCTGGCCCAGGGGTGTTCCTCCCCCTTGTAGAGGCCTCAACAGGTCTCTCTCTCTCTCTCTCTCTCTCTCTCTCTCTCGTGCTTGCCCTTCTGTTCACCCACCACCCACCTGTCCTGTCTCCACACCCTCCTATACCTCGGGGTCAGATGTCGCCCGTGTAGAGGGAGATAACTTTACTTGGATGCTCCGCCGTCAGATGCTGGCCAGCGCGGGGCAACACAAAAAGCTGTTTTATATGCAAATGAAAAAGACTTGGCGTTAAATTTTTCTCTGTTAACTAAATAAAAACAATACATAGATCAAAGGTAACAAAGACGACAGTAAAAAATATTCTGTGATAGTATTTGAATTGGCGTATGTAGTTAGGTGGCGTAAGGAAATCAGTGTTTAGATGGGATGTCACATTCTCAAGTTTTAGCGTATGTGAATCCTGGGCGACACAGGACCCCGAGTGACGCAAGGAAGGGGGGTGGGGGATACCGGACACCCTCAGCCTCGTGATTAAATTGGATCAAATGTCAGGGAAAAACAATGGAGTATAATGCAGCTACGTTCCTCTACCACGGGCAGGGACTGCTGGCTTATTATTATTATTATTATTATTATTAGTAGTAGTAGTAGTAGTAGTGGTAGTAATAGTAGTAGTAGTGGTAGTAATAGTAGTAGATGTCGACTGTCCTCTTCTCTGCTTAGGTTTGCAAAATTGCTTTGCCTCAGGGGAACGAGAGTATCGGCCCCAAAGACGACAACACTCGCAGATATCGACTTGAGGCAACAGTCACTGAATGCCGCAAAGATCTGCGGCTCAACTAACTCAACACAGCCAGGGTAGCTGCTTATGTATTTGGATAGTTAATTTCAAGGTAATAAAATGGCGGCGAAGGAGTGGCTATTGGGTGAGGCTGGAGGTCATTTATTAAAAAAAATAGTAGTAATAGTGGTATTTTATTATTATTATTATTATTATTATTATTATTATTATTATCATTATTATTGGAAGTAGTAGTAGTAGTAGTATTTTAATATTATTAGTAGTAGTAGTATTTTGCGGTATTCACCCACGGAGTCAAGCATCGCTGGAACTATTTGATGCGCACTATCCTTGATATCGGACCCCTCCTCCACCCTCTGGAAGAAGCTATCAGCGTCAATATCATTCCCAAATTAGTGAAACATCTTCACCTAACCCCAGCAGAATGATCACTCCTTGCTTTACCACCGAGACTGGGAGGAATGGGATTGTCCAATCCAGAGGAGATTGCTACCACCGAACATCAAAACTCAGTAAGCTCACGGCAGCCCTCACCAACCACATAATAGATCAAAACGCAACAGGTGTGGTGGATACCAGTGAAGTAAACAAGATTCAACGGTCCACTTACGACAGAACGACAGCACAACCAAAGTGATAAGTTGCAGCAACTGATGATGCAAGTACCAGAGAATTTGAAAAAAAGTAGCTACTGTATAGCGCAGGAGGTGGGCGCCTCGAACTGGTTAACTACGTTACCGATAGGGGCAAATGGTTTCAGTCTTAATAAACAAGAATTTACCGATACCATTGCTCTAAGGTACGGTAGGCTAGTAGAAGGTTTTCCCTCCCAATGCTTGTGTGGCTCTTCCTATGACGTCGATCACGCCATGGTGTGCAAGAAAGGGGCCTTCATATGCATGAGGCCTGACGAAGTAAGGGACCTCACAGCAAATATGTTGAAGGAAATGTGTCATGCTTTCAGGGTAGAACCGACCCTCCTTACATTGGACGGTGAGATTTTCCAACATAGGACTTCAAACACATCCAACGAAGCCCGTGTTGATGTCAGTGCTCGAGGATTCTGGACGCGGGGACAGCGAGCCTTCTTCGACATCAGGATTTTTTATCCCATGGCCGCATGTCACCATAACTTAGCTCTCGATGCTGCACACAGGAGGAACGAGAACGACAAGATAAGGGCATATGGGGAGAGAATTCAGAAAGTTGCTCAAGGCAGCTTCACTTCTCTAGTGTTCACAACCTCTGTCGGGATAGGACCAAGTGCAAGATGCTTCTACGCCAGACTCGCGGAGGTGCTATCCGAACAGAAGCAGCAGCCCAGAAGTTATGTTACAGCCTGGATGAGATGTCGACTGTCCTTCTCTCTCCTTGGGTCTGCTTTGCTCTGCCTCAGGGGAACGAGAGCATCTGCCCCAAAGCCGACAACAGTTGCAGATATTGACTACGAGGCAACAGTCAGCGACTGCCGCATAGATCTGCTGCTCAACTAACTCAACACAGCTAGGATAGCTATTCATGTATTAGGATATTTAATTTTAAGGTAATAAAATGGCGGCGAAGGTGTGGCTATTGGGGAAGGCTGGAGGCCATTTTAGAAGAAAAAAAAGTAGTAGTAGTAGAGCATATAAGGAGAGAACTTAGAACGTTGATCAGGGCAGCTTCACTCCTCTGGTGTTCACAACCTCTGGTGGGATGGGACCAAGTGCAAGATGTTTCTACGCCAGACTCGCGGAGGTGTTATCTGAACGGAAGCAGCAGCCCAGAAGTTACGTTACAGCCTGTTTGAGATGACTGTTCTTCTCTCTGCTTAGATCTGCATTGCTTTGCCTCAGGGGAACGAGATCATCGGCCCCAAAGCTGCAACAGTCGAAGATATTGACTGAGACAACAGTCACTGAATGCTGCATAGATCTGCGGCTCAACTAACTCAACACAGCTAGGGTAGCTACTTATGTATTAGGATATGTAATTTTAAGGAGAAGGCTGGAGGCCACGTTATTATTATTATTATTATTATTATTATTATTATTATTATTATTATTATTATTATTATTATTATTATTATTATTATTATTATTATTATTATTATTATTATTATTATTATTATTATTCAGAGTTTTTGTTTCATCATTCACTAATGTCTGTTCTTATCTTGACCTAAACTGGGTACACAACATCTTTAATTGGAAATATACATTCATAAATTTAAGTGAGCCATGAACATTTTATTACAGGTGTTATGAGAGTAAATATTGTATGTATACACAAAGTATCTATGTATAAAGAGTCATGTGTAAACAGAGTAGCTATGTATACACAGTATCTATGCTTCAACAGTAACCATGTATAAACGGTAGCTATGTACAAACAGTAGCCATGTATAAGCCATGTATACAGAGTAGCTAATTAGTTATATATAAACAGAATGACTATCAATAGTTAGAGTGCCCAAGTGTAAACAGTAACTATTATAAGCAGAGTAAGTGTACAGGTGTATTCCATGTGTCGCCCTATACGGTGTACTGTATATACACAGTACATATATGTATGTATATATATATATATATATACACACACTTGTCTATACACAAATCTATCTAGTCCCTCCCTCCCTCCTTCCTCCACCCCCGCCCCCTGGGGAGTATCCTGTTACGGTTGGACGTGGGGCGAGCAGGGGCGGAAACCAGGGGTGGGGGAGAGGAGGAGACGAGGGAAGAGGTAAATGAGGGTGAGAGGGAAGAGGGGGGTGAGAGAGGGAGAAGGAATGAAGGAAGAAGAGGATGGGAGAGACTGATAAAAATAGAAGTATAGAAATATAAGTGTGAAGGCTACAAATGTTATGCTAGATGCCTTAGAGAATAAAGGTAAAGAAAGAGATGAGTTTAAGTGAGAGAAAAATAATTGAGATAAAGAAGGAAGAAGAAGAGAAGAGGAGGACGTGAGGGGAAGGACAGAAGACAACAGGGTTAAGAGAAGTTGTTTGAATAATGAGATGAATTATATGTTTTATTTCTTAAACTATTTCATCAAGAGCTAAGACACGGCTACATTGCCCCGGTACAGTGAATGGTAGCCAGCCGCTCACTGTCGCCTCGAGTGCTGACACAAACAGTTAGATTTTTTTGTATTTTGTCATGGAATGGCTAGTTTATTGTGCACCCATATTGCAATACTGTGGAGGGCAGTGCAAACAGCTTCAGGTATACAAAAAGCTTAAGTCCCAGGCTTCAGTGATAGATCAGTACACAGTGCAGTTGTTATTCAGTGTACAAGGTATCTAAAGTATGCAAAACAAGGGTATCATCTCTGGATGTTAGGAAAGATGTCAATGACCGTGACATGGCAGATATGTTCTGAAGAGTATCATGTTCTCTCTCATTGATTAGCTAAACCAATACATGATGCTCAAGGCGGTGGTCATAATTAATTAGCCATCTCGTGCCGATGGCTTTACACCAGCTGCAACTTGTATTGTTACTACTTCATGTTTTTCCTCAACTGCATGTTGCTGCAATCTTGGATCACTTCGACTCATGCCTGTATACAGTCATCCACTTTCTGGAGGACTCGGAATATGATATCCTGCTAAAAAAAGGGCGTTATCGATATGCGGGGTCGAGGAGGCTTCAGGGTTTCTCGTTTAGGAAGTCTTCCAGTTAATTGTTACCTGCCCGGCCTCCACCTGAACTGGTGGCAGACCGTCGCTGTCGCCGTCTAGAGTGCCTGAGTCATTGTCCCAATCACTGACGATGGCTCTTCCTCGTAAAAAAGGTTAGAGTTCAACCCTTTGCTTAGTTAAAAGAGGCAGAGTGTCAGTTTGTTGCCTTTGCACAGGTCAATTCTGTAGTGACATAACGGTGCCCCTCGGTGGTTTATAGAAACATGAAGCTGTTCACTAGATTAACAGGCGACTTTGGATCATAGAGAACGAGATGAAACCTCGAAGCTCTGCCATCTCTCGTATAGTGGCAAATGAAACTGTACCTGAAGGTCCAGATATTGAAAGAACAGACGATCTTAGCCCTTCGACGGGCTTGTACTCATAGGTACGCATATGTTGCTTGAAAACGCTCTCTGCGCAGCTGTCAGTTTCCGGTAGCGTCGCGTGACTGAGTCTGTTGCCTCGACAACATTTCCTCCTTCCTCTCAAGTCCTGTATCAACTGAGGCCTTGTAGGATTTCCTGTCTCGTCGCTGGTAGATGACAAACTCCTGATCTTCCTCGATGTTCATTACGCTGAGGGTCCTGAAGAGATCCATATCCAGAAGCTGTGTCTCGCGTCTGTCGGTCACTGTTCTTCCTCGCTTCGTGGTTCTCCTTCAGCATTTTTTCCCAAAGTAGTGGAAACTTAAGCCTCCTGCTTGAACTTGTCTATTGCCTTTACGGACTCGGTAGCCACTGGAACTCTGGTCCGTGGTGGTAGTCTGCTTCTGGTGGTGGTGGATAAACAGTTTCATGGCCTTGAGTGCAGATGATGTTTGACGATGATGGTGATGAAAAATATGAAACTTATATTATGACGACGCTGATGATGAAAATATAAATTCCGTACGGAATCATGGTGAAGGAGTGGTTGTCTTAAATGGTTAGAATTCATTGGTCCCGGGTTAGAATTTCTGCTGAAGATGAAATATGTGATCGATATGCCGCGTGTGCCAATAGCTGCAGTAGCATGGACACATCCTAAGTGGCATGTTATAGAAACCTCTCCTGTGACTATATTAAAATTAAAACAGACTGAATAATACAAATACCGGTACAATGTGAACAACAACCAAGGCTTTTGAGTGATCAGTTGTCTTGAAGACATCTGATAAATACTGTACAATATATATATAATATATATATATATATATATATATATATATATATATATATATAATGTATATATATATATATATATATATATATATATATATATATATATTATATAATATATATATATATATATATATATATATATATATATATATATGTATATATATATATATATATATATATATATATATATATATATATATATATATATATATATATATATATATATATATATATATATATATATATAATGTATATATATATATGTATATAACAAAAGAGCACCATATAGATTACAACACGTGACTGACTGACTCGTGTGTGTTTCTTGGTGTACCTTGGAGAGGCTATGATGGCAATAAGTTGCACTGTTATCACAGAAGTAAAGAGAAAAGAAATTGCTTTTTTTTTAGGGTTTTTGTGATACAATTTTGAAAGTTATATGTTATTAACTTCTGTTTATATATACTTTCATTAAATGTCCTTCCTGTCGAGCCAAACTGGAGTAAGAAAGTCAAAGCCACAAAAACTTTCAAATTTAAACTCGTCCTACGCCGTCATGGATGCTAAAACACAAAAATTCCTGGAACATCCACTAGCGATGTTCCCTCATCTCGTCAGCTGTTCAAAAGCTTCTGGCGGGTGATAAAACAAAGATTAACCCGACCATTATTATTTCTTCAGTGAGTCGTAAGTCACGTTTGTGAATATTATGTACAGTGAAGACCTTGATGACTGGTATAGGTGCATCCTCGATCTCGGCCCTGTCATGTAAGGATCATATTACGTTTGAAAAGTTTTTGATAAATATCGATCATAATGGGCGTAAGGACAGTATAGTGTAAATGCAGCACACTGTTCGCTAAGTCTTCGGTACACTACAGTAGAAGGCTATGTTGACGGCACTGCACTGGACCATCTTTGTTCACCCAGCTGTAAAGTTAGTTTTGGATTGTGATGTTTTCCTATGATTGTTTTCCTGCATTATTTCTTATGCTGTGTTAAGTATCTTAAAGTCGGTGCTTTGATATAACTTTAAACTACTTAACCTAACCTAACCTAACCTAACTTAACCTAACCATGTACACATAATAATGACATCAGCTACTGTACACAAAAACATGACCCTAATAAACTTAACAACCCCGTCACCGCTGGAATAACCCTTGCTAACAACCCTTAACCACCAACCCTCAGAGCCCCATTTAGAACCTGTGTTGAACCTGTCCGCTGAACCATTAATGATAACTGACCCTCATCACGTCCACACACCGCCAGTAGTCGTCCCACACACTGTCAAGAGCAGCCTCACACCACCAGGAGCCGCCCCACACCACCAGGAGCCGCCCCACACCACCAGGAGCTGCTCCACACCACCAGGAGCTGCTCCACACCACCAGGAGCTGCCCCACACCACCAGGAGCTGCTCTACACCACCAGGAGCCGCCCCACACCACCGCCCCTACACCACCAGGAGCCGCCCCACACCACCAGGACCCGCCCCACACCACCAGGAGCCGCCCCACACCACCAGGAGCGCCCTGGCACCACCAGGAGCCGGCACCACCAGGAGCGCCCCACACCACCCGGAGCTGCCCCACACCACCAGGAGCCGCCCCACACCACCCCCACACCACCAGGAGCCCCCACACCACCTGCCCCACACCACCAGGACACACCACCAGGAGCCGCCCCACACCACCAGAGCTGCCTCACACCACCAGGAGCCGCCCTGCACCACCAGGAGCCGCCCCACACCACCGGAGCCGCCCCACACCACCAGAGCCGCCCCACACCACCAGGAGCTGCCCCACACCACCAGGAGCCGCCTCACACCACCAGGAGCCGCCCCCACACCACCAGGAGCCGCCTCACACCACCAGGAGCTGCCCCGCACCACCAGGAGCTGCCCCACATTACCAGGAGCCGCCCCACACCGCCAGGAGCCGCCCCATACCGCCAGGAGCGCCCCACACCGCCAGGAGCCGCCCTATCAGTTGTTGAAGCATCTTCAATATAATTCATCTCGTCAGCTTTATTAATCTGAAGTGTATCATATAACAAGAAAATTGGTTCAGTTAGCAAGTAAGTTATTGTAGGAGTTAACTGAAGTTTGTGTAGTAGTTTGTTGAGGATGAGTGATAATGTATGTGTGTGTGTGTGTGTGTCACTGACCACCGCCCCACAACCAGCCCCCAGGGAACCAAGGGTTTATGGACGACATATGTTGCCACTCCCCTCATTTACAGTCCCTCCCCCTTCTCTCTCTCTCCTTCCCACCCTCCCTTCCTCCTTCCCTCCCTGTCCCCAAGCCTTTTCTCTCTCCCATCTCCCCTTTTCGCACCTCTCTTCACCTTAACCCTTTCCCCTTTTCCGCCACCCCCTCACACCCTCACCCACTCATCTACCTGATAACTATGAGTGACTGGTGGGTGTGACATTCCCCGGTGCTGTGAGTGACTGATAAGTGAGACACTCCCCGGTGCTGTGAGTGACTGGTGGGTGTGACACTCCCCGGTACTGTGAGTGACTGGTGGGTGAGACATTCCCGGTACTGTGAGTGACTGGTGGGTGAGACACTCCCGGTACTGTGAGTGACTGATAGGTGAGACACTCCCGGTACTGTGTGTGACTGGTGGTGAGACATTCCCCGGTACTATGAGTGACTGGTGGGTGAGACATTCCCGGTACTGTGCGTGACTGGTGAGTGAGACATTCCCGGTAATGTGAGTGACTGGTGGGTGAGACACTCCCCGGTGCTGTGAGTGACTGGTGGGTGTCACATTCCCCGGTACTGTGGGTGACCGGTGGGTGTGACACTCCCCAGTACTGTGAGTGACTGGTGGGTGAGACATTCCCCGGTAGTATGAGTGACTGGTGGGTGTCACATTCCCCAGTACGTGGGTGACTGGTGGGTGTCACATTCCCCGGTGCTGTGGGTGATTGGTGGGTGTGACATTCCCCGGTACTATGAGTGACTGGTGGGTGTCACATTCCCCGGTGCTGTGGGTGACTGGTGGGTGTGACATTCCCCGGTGCTGTGGGTGACTGGTGGGTGTGACATTCCCCGGTACTATGGGTGACTGGTGGGTGTCCACTTTTTTTATTTTCAGATCACTTGATCACGTCCCTATGTTCCTAAATTATTTAAATTCGAAACGTGGCAACATCACATTTACTTGTGAATTGGAAAAGGAAAATATTCTTCCATTCTTTGATGTTAATATCCACCGTCTTCATAATAGTTTCGAGACAGCCTTATACAGAAAACCAACTTTCACTGGTTTGAGTTCAAAATTTTCATCTTTTATTCCTCTTCATTACAAACGTAATCTAGTACATACTCTTACCAACAGAGCCTTTAATATATGTTCAAGCTATTTCCACTTGGATATTGAACTAAAATACATAAAGGAACTACTCTTTAATAATGGCTTCCCTAAGAGATTTACAGACACTTATATTGGCAAAACGCTTAATAGGTTTTTTAGTCCCACACAGCCTCAAATCCACACTGTCCCTAAATATTCTATCTATCTCACCATCCCGTACACAGGACCACTCAGCTTCACCCTTAGAAATAAACTTAAGAAGTTTTTCAATGAATTCTATCCACAAATTTCTCTTAGACTAATCTTTAAAACCCAGAGTTCAATTAAGAAATTCTTTAAAATTAAAGACACCATACCCACACATCTGCAATCCTCAGTTGTTTATCAATTTACGTGTGCTAGCTGTAGGGCAGCATATATAGGTAAAACTAAAGACATTTGATAACTCGCATCCATGAACACTTGGGCCGTTCCGTTCGAACAGGCCATTTAATAACACAACCACCACATTCGGCTATTCGTAACCACGCCCACCAACATGACCACCCGTTTTCGCCGTCTGATTTCTCAGTTCTTGGCAGGAGTGACTGTGATACAGACCTCCTCATTATGGAGATATTACACCAGTATAAAGAAAAGCCGTCGCTTTGTGATATGGCCTCTAGTGAACTGTTATGTTTCTCGCATTAAGGCTCGTCTGAATTACGGTAATACCCCGCTGTATATTTTATTTCATACTTTTTTTTTCCTGATTTTCGCTTTGTATATAGGTCTCTAGTCATTTTTGTCGGTTTTGAATTGGATTGCTCTTTTTTTTTCGTTATAAAACTACGCTTTCCACGTAACAAGTCCATTCCTGAAGTTACATATATATATACATATACACTCACATACATGCACATACATTAAGTATAATGGGGGAGCAGTACAACCTGGGTTGTACAGTAATAAGGTTGAACAAGAGGACAGAGCTGTCAGGATTATGTCTAGTTGGCAAATATGTTTATTGCAATGGTAATTACTTATTTATTTACATGAAAATTTCCGATAAAACGGTTTTGATGGTACAATAAAAGCAGGTACTGTAAATATAGTAGGTGTTACACAAGAAATATTAATGCTTCGACAATAGATATTTTTTAGAGATGATTTAAAGGAAGGGAGCTTAGTCTTTGCTCGGATGTGTGGGGGTAAGTTGTTCCACACCTTCACACCGTGATATTATATGGAGGTCTGGGACTGAGAGGAGCGCATGGGGGGTAGTCCTAGTAGCTCTGGGTGCCTTAAGTTGTATCTCTGATTATTCCGGAACTGGAAATAATTATTGTCAAGCAAGTGAATGATAGATTTGTAAACAAAGAGGGCACAGCAGTAGGTGTTAATGTCTTCGAATTTTAAAAATTTCAATATAGCAAATTTTTCGTTTGTGTGATCTGTTTTTTTCAAGTAGGTCATTGTCCATACAACTCTCTTTTGTGAAGCAACCAGAGATTGTGTTTTTGAAGAGCCAGAGGCCCCCCATAGTGTGTGACAGTGTATCAGGTGTTGGTAAACAAGATCATGATAGATTTCTTTCATTGTTGTGAGAGTGAGTGACTGTCGAGTGTGATACAGGATACCGCACTGTTTATTTCCTCATATTAGGTACTTTAGTGTTCATGGGACATCCTGGGATAATTCTGATGGCTTTATTATGCATTTTCTCGAGCTTGTCAACGCCTTTCCCGTCACGAAGGACCAGGGCTGGTGCGTGGTAATCTATCAGAGATCTTATATAGCCTAGGTACATTGTTTTAACAATTCTAATATTAGCACCATGATGTGGGCTGTACCCCGCGACACTTCTAAGAGGTTTCATTCTGTCGGTACATTGGCGGCTTAGCTATTGTATGGCAGGTAGGGTACAAGGGACGGAGACACCAAGATATTTAAGAGAAGAAACATAGTCGATAATGTTGTTGCCTATCTTGAACTTGGCGGGGCCGCGTTTGCTGTTACAAGCTTGTTTGTTGATCACCTTAGTTTTCTCAGTGAAGATAATAAGACCGAGGTTCTCACAGGCTGCATGTACATGGTCGAGGGTGGTTTGCATTTCACGATGAGTTTTAGTATGTATAAGAATGTCATCAGCATAGCTGATTGTGATATTGCTAGGGTTGTCTGGAATTAAAATTAATAATGCATTCATAAGAACATTGAACAAGGTGGGGCTAAGTACTCCACCTTGAGGGGGTACCAAGTTGCATATCCTTAACTTCACTTTTGTAACCCTGAAACAGTGCAGCAGCCCTTCTGTTGGTTAGGTAACCACTTATCCAGTGTAACAGCCTACCTCCTATATCCATTTTGGCTAGTTCGTACAATATCAGTTGCCTATTAGCAATATAAAATGCAGCTTTTAGGTTAAGAAATGTGGTGTATCTGTGCATTTCATCACCATGCACAGTTAGGAATGTGGTGATGCAATTATGTACACCTTTACCATGGGTGAAGCCATTTATGATAGGAGACGTGTTCTCTGATTCTATACAAGAGTCTGCCAAGAATCATCCTCGCGAAGGTTTTGCACAGGCAGCTAGTTAGTGATATGGGACGAAAAACATCAGGCTGTCCTGGTTTCAGTAAGCGTGAATTAATTAACCATTTACTGTAGGTTTGATAGGCCAGCCTGCTTTGCCAACCTTCTGTCTCCTCTACCGTTCCTTACTACCTTTTACTCCCTACTCTCGTTCTTTCTATCTCCTCCTTTTTCTTTGGCATCCCCAGCCCTTTTCGTGCTTTCTTCTTCCCTCCCTTACATTCATTCTGTCTCATCTCCCTCTGTCCTTCCCTTTCTCCTTGTTCTGCGTTAGCTCTTATTTTGCCTCCTCCTTCCTCCCCCTTTTTTCCTTCTGTCCACCTCTCCCCTACCCTCCATGTATTCTCTTCTTTCTTCCCCTATCTTCATTATAGCTCTTCCTTTATTCCCCTTGCCCTCCTCTTCCCTTTCTCCTTCACATTCTGTTATTTCCCTTCCCCTGCTCTTTTTCTGTCCACCCCACCCCTCCCCTGTCCATCCTCTCTTGTTTATTCCTTCTCACTCTTCCCTGCCCTTTCCCTCCCCTTCCTCTGTCCACCCCGCCCCCCAAAACATCACTCCTTGCACTTCACGTAAAATTAAGTTAAATTTCAACCACTTATCAACACGCATGACTGTCGTATAAACACATTCCTCTATTTGTAGACAAAACTAACCATTATAATCATGTTTGTTGTCATAAGTTGTCTCATATTATCAGAAGACAAATGATATTGGTTGTGTTTTGAGGCGGGCGAAGCAACAGTAGAGGCTGGTCAGTAAGCTGTTGGTGTTTGTTATGTGGGAATGCTGTTGTGTGGGAAGTTCTATTATATGGGAACTAGCTAAGATACGTGGTGTTGTCTTAGGTTTTTATTTCAGCTTTTATCTTCCAAAGTGTGACCGTATCTAGCGAACAGAGGAACAGAGACAGTTTTTAATTTTTGAAGGGGGTGTGAGGCCAAATACACACACACACACACACACACACACACACACTTATTCCACCAAGGCAGTGTAACCCGATACATCTCGTTGTAGCTGATTATAAAATAGTTCAGACAACAAATTAGCAAAGCTGATCTTAGCTGTTATTACCACAATGGTGAACCAATCTTGTGAAGACCCTGAGTGGTCAGGTTTTATGGATTTTAAGAGGAGACGCCAGCCAGCTCACCCGTTCACCTCCACCTGTGGTGCTGCTGAGAGAGGGAGGCGGAGGGAGAGAGAGGGAGATAGTGAAGGGGGAGTGGAGAGAGAGCGAGACAGTGACAAAGATTGTGTAAATAATAATATTAATAATAAACGGTTTATTATTAGAGTTGCAGCCAGTGGCTGAAAATATACAAACTTACATGTGATTTGGACATAATAATATACGTTCAATACATTTACAGGGTTGTACAGTACATAAATGAGGAGCTGTTTATTATTTTAACAGTAGATGGGATGGTGCTATTGTTATTTCTATCAGTGCGGGCTCTTATGGGCTGAGTTTTGCATAAAAAAAAAAATTTGTAATGGCGGACTGCAAGGGGTGGACGGGAGACTGCCGTTGGCAGTAGGTGGCGATGACGATGGTGCAGTAGTCCACTGCCAAACCTTACTAGTGTGTGGTGGTGGAGGTCACTGAGGGATGGTATTTCCAGGGTGGAGAGAGCGTTGTTGTAGCCGGAGTAGTCTGCGCCGAGCATGATTCTGCAGGCCCTCTTCTGTACCTTCTCTAGCTGACGTTGTTGGGTAGAGTTGAGAGAAGACGACCTGGCTGGTGACGCATACGTTAATTTAGGGAGAATAAATGCGTTGCAGATAGTCCTCAGCTCCGGCGTGGGTGCCCCAAGTGACATGAGTCGTCGTAGCATGTAGAGTCGGTACGAGGCTGCCTTGGTGTTGTTTACATGGGCCTTCCAGTCCAGTTTGTGGTCTATAGTGTGTGTGTGTGTGTGTGTGTGTGTGTGTAATAATAATAATAATAATAATAATAATAATAATAATAATAATAATTAACGGTTTATTAGAAAAGTTCTGCAGCCCGAAGGCTGAAAATATACATTGGACATAAATGACTTATTACATACATTGGTGGTTTAACAAAAGCCTTCAATAGAGAAAGAAAAAGGAACATTGTCCACCAGCCCTCGTCCCCCAACACCTGTCCACCAGCCCTCGTCCACCAGTCCTCGTCCCCCAGCACCTGTCCTCCAGTCCCCCAGGCCTCTGGTTCACCTGGCAGCGTGGATGGTAAGCTGGTGTATCACCCCAGCTTACCAACCACACTCACTTTATGCTTCATTTCTTATTGCGATTATTGAGAGGCATTAAGGGGAGGGGGGGGAGGGCGAACTGTCGGTGGCATCTGTGTGGTGTTTCTGTCTTTTGACTTAAATATTTTGTTTGTTAGGTGTGTGTGTGTGTGTGTACATGCAGATGTAGATGCTTGTTGTGTGTTTGTGTGTAGTGGATATGGATAATTTACACTTTTGCCTCAGTTACTATAGATATTTACTGTGGTTCCCTCCAACTATGGAGCCTTTGGCTGACTGGACCCAGGCATTCTAACGTCTGGCTAATCTCTTCCTTCTTCTTTAGTAGTGATCAAGGTGATGACCTCCTTCAGTAGCAGATGAGTGAGGTATCGAATCTGTAAACAAGCTCGACTGGGAAAGAGCTCCCACGGAGTCACCCCCTCCTTCACTTGATAACTGGCACTTAAGATGAGCACCTCTGCCACCTCATCAGTTAAGGTGTTCTCTGTGGCACTAGACTTCCCTGGTCTCCTGCTGTGTGGCACTAGCCTCACCTGGCCTCCTGCTGTGTGGCACTAGACTCTCCTGGACTCCTTTTGTGTGGCAATAAACGCTCTTGGCCTCTTATTGTGTGGCACTAGACTCTCCTGGCCTCCTGTTATGAGGCACTAGACTCAAATGGCTTCCTGCTGTGTGGTACTAGACTATTCTGGCCTCCTGCTGTATGGCGTAAGTCTCAGCGTAAGTCGTCAATTACATGGCCTCTTTTATTACAATGAGCACATCATAAAGAACGACGTTGTTTGCATGTCCGGTGTTGAGGTGTAATTGGAGCCAATGGTGTCGTATGAGGAATTTGGGGTGGTGCCGTAGTGAGGGAGGGACGAGCCATCAGGGGTCCCGTAGCCGTGGGACACAGTTATTTGCGTAGTCTACCATATCAACAGGTGGTACAGATAAACATCTACCTTATGATGTACTTACGGATACGCCCAACCCTGTTTATAATATGGATGATTTCGCGGCAAAACAAATCCGTGTTTTTACGGATATTCATACCCAAGTACGATCACATTTAGCAGCGTCACGCGCTGAAATGATGGTCAAGCAACATAAACATGCTAAACCTGTTGTGTTAAACGTAGGAGATGCTGTTATGGTATGAGAACCTGAAAGGAACTCCAAGCTTTCGGCTAAATTTTCGGGTCCATTCCGCATTATTGCCAAAGAGACAGGCAACAAATTTAAAATTTGGGAGCCTAACGCACAGATTGCAGATGTCGCGCATGCGGACCGTCTTAAGAAGACCCATGAGAATTTATGGCCCACAGTTGATGATGAAGTGATTGACACCTCTTTACAGACTGTACAGAAGCAGAGTGTGCCAAATGACTATTGTATGAAACTTTGTTCTGCAAGTAGATATTAACACATGTGTAATCTCTTACAGAATGGCTTGGAACATCATTGTGTTACTTCTACTGTGTTGTGGCACCGTTGTGTTGACAGACATGTCCACATCAATCTTCAAACCAGGTGCGCTTGTTGCACCCCTTGGACGCGTTCTCATAGTTGAGGACGTGGTGAACATCAAGTATGAGTTACATGGACTGCTCCAGCTTCCCCGTCAGATGGAAAACGTCGACGCGCAACTACAATCAGCATTGGGCATCCTACAGCGTCTCCGTTCAGCTACTAACGTATCGACGATGGCTTCACAAACTATTGAACTTCTACACTTTCGTCTCTTAAACCTTCGCAAGCTTCTCGTTGCTGTTGGAAAAAGCATACCAGCGTCTGAGGATGATCTTGCAAAAGAAGTGCGTTCTCAGACACGACGAAAAAGGGGTTTATTTAATTTTGTGGGTCTTATCCAAAGCACTCTATTTAGCACGGCAACGGCCGACGATGTAGCTAAATTGGGGGACCGAATGAACATTGTCCATCAAGCTGTATCTCAGCAGAATCGCGTTATCTCTCAAACATTTCATGCGATTACTGCTTTAGTCAAAAGTCAATGCGATAATATCTGAGTCTAACCATGTATCGAGGGTTGTTATTAAGTTACAGAAATCAATCCCGACGTTAGAGTGGCTCCTTTATTTCACAGAATATTTGCATGCCCGGGATTAGTCTTGTCATCCTACTCTGAATTCTTTATAAGGATTGTATATCCATTCTCTAGTACGTTGACCAGAACTGAACCGTGTAATCCAAGTGAGGTCTCGGGACAACTAACTCATGGCTGACCAAGGTTAGTTAACCCCTTAAGTACAATGACATTAACCCCTTGAACACTAAAGGGGTTAATGCATAGTATTCCAGGGGTTGGGGTTAAGTCATCACATTGAAGGGGTTAACGAGACAAACCTGGGTTCTGTAGTCTCAAAGTTTCTGAAGTTAATATTTTTCTCTAAACTGAAGGTGACAGAACGCATCTAATTACAGTAGAGTTTCAGTCGCAATTCGACGCCATCTTTATCCTGATGGTTAAGTGAGCCTTTCTCAAGAGTGGTAACATGGAGTTGGAAGGAAAATTTAACCTGAGGACCATTGAAGGGAATTTATTCAGAATAGCAAGTCTCTCCTTCTCCTCCTCATCTCCTTCGTCCTCCTCATCTCCTTCGTCCTCCTTATCTCTTACCTCCTCCTCCTCCCTGTCGCGTCGATAACGAGGCTGATCGACTGAAGTGATGAAAATATTATACACAGTAAACTTCAATCATCCTGGAAAGATTAAACACAATGATAACATCAAACTTCATGTTCTCACCACCAGGCACTTAAAGCGTTATTAAAAGAAAAACTCATACAGACTGCACCTCAAATTTCTCCTCCCTCCCCCCCCCCCTTCTAGACGACGGTGATTTTATTATTATAATGAGGTGGCGTCTTCTTAACTTAGCTGTAACAATTGCTCATATGCAAATTAACTACTCGAGGTTACCCGAGCACTGTCAAAACATGGGGTGGTGTCTGCCCCCTTGACGAAATATATCACACTCACAGTCAACTCTAACAGCCAAGCCAATGTCTAATGCCTGACACTTGATCTCCCATATATAACTTCACTATGAATTACCTTAAGGCTGTGTATATATGTGTGTGTTGATGTATATGTGTGTATATATGTAAGGAAAAAAGGGGGAAGAATTTCAAGACTGCCGTAAACTCATCATCCGAAGTGAAGACCCTTGCATGAGTGTGTAATGTGTGTTAGGCCCAACCCTGTCATAAGCAATCACCTTTTTCCAAGACCCGCTCCCTCCCCTCCACCTTCGCTCACCAGCCGCCGACCTCAGCCCCAAGTAGCTCCTGCAGCGCCTTGCCAGAACCACCACACTCACCACACTAATGCCCGAAACAAAAAGGAAAGAGAACTTTGGGGAGGCGAAACCCCACATGCAAGGCTCAGGTTACGTCCCCCCCAGCTGCCCCCCTACCTCCCGCCTCCCACATGAAACCCTAGAACCAGCACTGCCAGAGAGGGAGTGAGGGAGGGAGGGAGGGAGGAGAGAGAGAGAGAGAACGAAGAGACAAGAGAAAACGCGATTTATAAAGATAGAAGTATGAAATGAAAGAGAACTAGGAAATATAAAACATATGTAAAGTGAAAATGGAACACGTTATACAATAAATGTAAGAAGAGCAGGAAATAAAAAAAGATTATGCACTATTGACAACATTTTGAGTGCAATAACATAACTAGTTAGAGAAAGAGTGAGATAGAGAGATATAGGAGAGAGGGAGTGAGATAAAGATATAGGAGAGAGGGAGTGAGATAAAGATATAGGAGAGAGGGAGTGAGATAAAGATATAGGAGAGAGAGACAGGAGAGAGGGAGACTGTAAAGTCTAGCCAATCAAGTTAAAATATCAAAATCATTACTGGACTGAGAAGTTAACACATCTTTATCCCAAATATTACGGAGGGAAGACGAAGAGCGTCAGTGCTCTAAGGTTGTAAACAAACGCATCTTTTGTTGTGTTTTATTATATGAATGTGCATCTTTTCATGACCGTCATACCCTTAGCATCAGAGAATATTTTATCTACACCTCCCAAGCTGCTGGTGAAGGTGGCGCCAGTCATGCAGCTTAAACGAAAAATAAATAAACCAGTGTAATTAATGCGTTAAGGAAAGAGAGCGAGGAAAAAAACATGGCTTCAACGCACTTACATCTGAAAATCTTCTCGTAAAGTGCTGTTAGTTTTATCACCTGTATCATTACACAACTCTACCTAAATCAATTTAAGCAGCAGTAAATGTAATGTCTATTACTACTCGCCTTATGCCGCTCAAGTATCTACTTATTTAAATATAGAAGCGGATGAATACTAGGGAAGAGGTAATGAGAATGTGGGCCGGGAACAGAGGCGTCCTTCATCAACATTACACTGTGTCTTTTATCTGAGCGGGTGTGTCCTCCCTGCCATCCCCCCGACCCTCCCGCCTTCACCCTCAAGTGGGGGAGAGGAGGGAGGGAGAGAAGGGGAAGAGGTAAGAGATGCACTCTAAGAGAGGTTAATGGTGAAATACGCACCCAAGAGGAAAGTTAAGGACAAAAGATGTCCCCAAGGTGGAAGAGGGAAGAGCAAGTGATGTCCTCAAGATGGGGAGGTAAGAGTCAGCCGCGTACAAGAGAGAGAGAGAGGGAGAGAGAGAGGCGTTAAAGAGGCATGAGGCGCTATCAAGAAGACGTTACGGTTAAAAGTCACTGACGAAGAGCAAGTTTTTTTTAGTTTAACAAATTTATTGGCAAGGCTTGTAGTACAGTTTGCCTATTCTGAGTAATTCAGTCAGGTCTTGACACTGAGGGTGGTATCACTTCTCACTGCCACACAGGACAGAGGTTCATACACAGAGAAATACATCATATTCATTAACAGCTATATATGTATAGAGGTCAGATTCATGTGGGTAATGTCACTGTTCACTGGCATGCAGGACAGAGGTTCGTACACAAAGAAATGCATCATATTCAGTGACAGTACATATACATATATACACGTTAAGTCCAACGACAACATTGATGATATCGATGTTCTTAAAGAAATTATTTTATCATTGTGATCTCTCGAAGACGAATTTGTTAAGAACGAAGTTGCTGGTTAGATATTATAATACCATGTGTTTTCTTTTCTTTTCTTTGTTTTGTTTTGTTTTGTTTTCAGTTCTGCCCCCGTAGGTCTCCTCCCCCGTAGGTCTCCTCCCGCGTAGGTCTCCTCCCGCGTAGGTCTCCTCCCCCGTAGGTCTCCTAGGTCTCTCTCCCGCGTAGGTCTCCTCCCGCGTAGGTCTCCCCCCTCCTAGGTCTCCTCCCCCGTAGGTCTCCTCCCGCGTAGGTCTCCTCCCCCGTAGGTTCTCCTCCCCCGTAGGTCTCCTCCCCCGTTAGCTACATCCGCATGTGGCTAAGTCGTAACGTGTCTGTTTTTCACTTTGTTTTCACATCGCTAGAACTGTAATTCACATCAGACCTCGGAGCATTGTACAAGTTTAAATTATTTACAAAGGTTGCATCAGCTGGTCCTCCACCATGAGTGTGGTTGGGGGTTGAATGTATTACTGTAGTTGTAGTATGTTTACAGGTCTGGGAAAACGTTAGAGTTACACTGATATCTTTTATCAGCTATGGAGACGGCCTTTTGAAAGGACTCCTGCTCAAAAACTATTTATCAAAACCTAATAATTACGACAGACCAGAGAGTGAGTGAAGATTAAGGTTTGTTCCCTCTGGTACTGTACACATTTACTCTAGTCTTGATGTTCACTGACTGACTGATTTTATTCTTCAGTTCTGAATTTTCGCGTTGAGGAATAATTCGGCCTCCCAAAGACTAGGATGCATTGACCAAGTTGTACAGGTGTAGGAGACCTGCAGCCGCGTGAAGAAGCTCCCCGCTGACCCAAACTTAAACATTGATCATTACTATTAATACCTTCATTACCGGCTTATAACTGTTTATGGTTTAGAAACAGTAGTGTACAATAAATAGTTCGAATAAACTTTTACACTATATATGATTATTATTTTTATATACGTGTTGTCGAGGGGTGAGAGGTGAGGGGTCCAGCATGTAAAAAAAAATAAAAAAATGTTTTAATAACTGTAACACCACAGAATCCACACAAAAGTTTGTGTCACGTATGAAAAAATCACGTTAAAAAAACATTTATGTAAATAAATAAAACAAGAGAATGATATTACCATATTTATAAAATGACCGAAAAAAGAATATTGTTATTTTTGCTTTCACTGATATTTAAGGGAATGTTTTTAGTAACAGAGGTCGACCTGACAGTTTCAGGTGTCGGTGGGGGCAGCACACACTTAACACGCCACTGTTTGAGTAATATAGACGATGTAAGTGAGAAGACCACTCAAGTGTATGGATAATTTAAGTGAACAGACGATTCAAGTGGACTCATTTAAGTGAGCATAAGTCTTAAGCACACTTGACCTAAGCAAGCATATGACTCAAGTATCTGAATATTTAAATGACCAGATGACTCAAGCAATCAGTTGACTATCAAAAGGATGACTAGCTAGCAGATGACTCCAACAAACAAGCATATGCACTTCAGTATTAGGTATGTGCTCAAGAGCAGTGAATCCAACAGTCAATTTGAGTTGCGGGTTAAATTAGATTTTTTTTTTAGAATGGAAACTGAGGTACCAAATTTATTTATCTCTCAAGCTGAAGGGAAATGATGTTCCTGGCGAACTTTATGAACGCCAGCAAGGTTGTACTGTACATCTTCATCTCAGTCTCAGTTTTCATTATAACACTGTTCGAAAATTCAGTATTTTTTACATGTTTGTTTACATTATTTCAAAAAGCCACATCATAACATAGGGGGGGGCGCTCGTGGAGTGGTACCGCTCTTGGCTCGCAGGCAAGATGTCACGGGTTCGATTCCCGGGCCGGTGGAAGTTGTTTGGACACACTTCCCAGCCTCCCTTGGTCCCTGTTCACCTAGCAGCAAAGTAGGTACCTGCTGTAAATCGAAAGTTGCGAATTCGTATTCAGGGACAAGTTGTTGGAGCTTCCAATAACTTCCAACAATCTGTTAATTCAACAGATATTTTATGTAAAAATATATACAGAATCTCTGTAAATTATACAGAAAATGTTTGGCAACAATATAACCTCTTGAGCCTTTATCAGCTCTTGCTTTGCCAGTTGACAGGTTTCTTGGAGACGATCAGCTAAGTCAATGACATATGTATAAGTGGTCTTGACTTCCGGATCTGATTCCTCATCATCCCACAGTTCCCGAAGAACCTGTAGTGGTCCCCGGACGGACCTGCCGTACATAAGCTCGAAGGGAGACACCTTGAGTGAGCTCTGTGGCACCTCCCGGTACGCGAACAGAAGTGGGGCAATGTAGCGCGGCCACTCCTTAGGTTGTTCGGCTGCCATCCTCCTGAGCATTTTCTTCAGCGTCCCATTAAACCTCTCACAGAGTTCGTTGCACATCGGGTGATAGGGTGTTGTCTTTAGCCCCTTTACCGATAACAACCGCATCAACTCCTCCATCATGGCAGAAGTAAACTGGGTCCCCCTGTCACTGAGGACTTGTTTGGGAATACCAACCCGACAGAAGATTTCCAACATGGCTTCTGCAACAGTCGTGGCCTCAATGTTCCTCAAGGGCACAGCCTCGGGCCACCTCGTGCTAAAGTCCACCAAGGTGAGAATATACTTTGCCCCTTGGGTTTATCGGCCCTACAATGTCCACCGCCACCCTCTCAAAGGGTTCAGAGATCAGTGGGAGGGGCCGTAGTGGTGCAGGCGGAACTCGCCCTCGATCACTGGTTTTCTGGCACACATCACAAGAGCGGACTAGCCTGGTGATCTCCTGGCCCATCCTTGGCCAGAAGAACGCTGCACTGATACGGTCAAAGGTCTTCTTTTTACCCATATGACCGCCAAGAGCAGTGCAATGACCTAGCTTGAACACAGCCAGGCGGTACTTGGAAGGACCCACGAACTGCAGTCGTGTTTCACCCAGAGACGTCACAGTGGTTCGGTAGAGACGGTTCCTCTTCATTACGAACCTCGTTCGATTCCCAAATGTCTCCTTGATGGTCCCAACCATCAAACTCTTGTATACCGAAGTGAGCGTGCTGTCATCCTCTTGCTCTTGGACGACATCCTGACTATTTATGAGATCAGACGATGTGCCAATAGCCAATGGGGTGACTCGAGGTTTTATTTGGGCCATACCCCGAGTGACTGCAGCAGCATTAACTTGGGTCAAGGCGGCAGCATCAGTTTGGGTTGCAGCATCCACTGCACAACTGTTTCTTGCTCCCTTGAAATTCCCAATGATGAGATCGTGTATAGGTTCCCTCATGACTGCTGCAGTGACCCAACCTGAGAAGAAGGGGGTGTCCACCTCAATCTTGGCCACTGGAACCGTTTGAATGTAACTATTGGCTAATTTAACACTTACTTGTGCTCCGGTGTATTGATGTTGCCCCACCAATTCATTCCTGACAATACAGCCCGATGCCCCACTATCTCGCATGACAGTCGCTGGAACTCCTCCAACGTACCCAGGTTTAACAAGAAATGTGGGGTGACCCCTCGAGGAGAGGTTGGAGGCGGCAGTTAGTCAGTAGGGGTGTTGGGGTAGACATGATTCGGTATGAGCCCCTGCTTCAGGTTGCATGACGATCGGCCCTGCTGGAAGGTCAGGCCACTCCTCGCCCACAGTTTGAACACCGGAGGCTTCCTGCTGCTGGTCTCTTTGTGGATTATTATTGCTGGCACCTTGGCTTACGAATTGAGCCACGGCGGCTTCCTGCCGCCGGTTCCATCGTGGATTGTTGGTCTGGCGCCAACTGTCCTGATACTTCGGGGGGCCTTGGTGCTGTTTCTGTTGCTGTCTTTGCGGTTGTGGTTGCTGGTTATTTCCTTGTTGCCTGGGTGGGTTCGGTGGCTGTTTCTGTAGAGGTTGTTGACTTTGTTGGTTACCTGCCGACTCCCTGTTCGACCACCGCCTCCGAGTGTGGTACCCGAAAGCGCTGAAATGAGCGTCTGATTTGCTTGCCATTTCCTTCGACGTCTTAACTCCATTAGCCCTGATTTGAGCCACAAGTTCAGGGGGACAAGACCTTTCTAACTGCGTGCGCACCATTAAGTCTATAACCCCTTCCATGGACTTGGGGGTTTCATCGTTACTCATCCACTGAGCCACATAGTCCCTTAAACGATCCCGGAACTGTGCAACCGGTTCATTTTCTTCCAACATTGCCCTGTTGAACTGATGCCTGGCCTGCTCAGTAGTCAGCCCATATGCCCGCAGCAGTGCAGACTTCATGTCAGGGAATTTATTTTCAGGACGCTCTAGTCGTCGAAGAATCCCTAAAGCCTTCCCATCAAATAGGCTCAGGAACTCAAATTCCTTAATGCTGTCATCAAGCTCGTAGGCTTCTGCGAGATGCTCAAACCGGGAAATGTACATTTCCATGGATTCGCCCTCCTTAAAGGTGGGCATCTGGGGAAATTTCCTATAAGTGACGTTTTGAGTGGGAGAATTTTGGTTCATTTCCGCTAAGGCCAGTTGGAACGCCCGTTCCCTTTGTCTCTCTTCACGTTCCAGCTTCTTTTCTTCCTTCTGAAAGTCTAGCTGGGCTAAGAGTTCTTCGTGCTCGCGTCGCTTGTCTTCTCTCTCCTCAGCCTTCTCCATGTATGCAACCGCCTCAGCCCCCTCCAGCCCGAGGGCACGTGCTTCCTCAAAAGCCGCTGCACGAGCTGACATGGTGTAGGTGTGGGCGATACAATTGTGCAATCATCCACGGTCTGCGTCCCTGTTCGGGCGCCAATTGTTACGTTTTAAGTGCAGGAAAGTGGCTTTCTTACCGTAGAACTCGGATACCTTCACACTGGTTACTCACCCAAGAGATTATGGTGTATCACTACGTAGAATTTTGCTCTGCTTCCGGCACTCAATGCGTTATGTACTTGATAAATGATGATTTAGTGAATTCCACTAACTTCCAACATCCATCTAAGTTATTGGTTATACCTTGTCATAACCAATGAGTCATTACCCTTGGTAATAATGATAATAGAGGGATCACAGATACGGGCAGATGATTGCACTTACGTTTATTTGGCACAATTCCATACACTGGACTTATAATTTGCATGGATAGGTCAGTCACTCACATTCACGCCACAGTACCGTAAGTTATAAGGGAGAGTTTGTCAACCTGGTGAATTAATCGTTTAGATCTATTAGGCCAGCCTGGAGTGCTCTTGTAGCAAACAGGCCCTCACCATTGATCACTTCCTTTACAGGATGTGTTAACTTGTCGCTGGACTTAACAAAAATCTCGGGGATTTGCACACACAGACCCGTAGCACTGGTAGGACTGTATGACCCCTAATCTTAAGTCCGCGGAGCAGGAGGTTCTTCCCTAACCCAAGGTCTAAAGCCCACTGGCTAAATTTGCTTTTTTTGAGGCGTGAAGTGATGAACAGTACACCACTGTCTCACTGGCCTGCCCCCCCCCCCCTACATGTCCCAGTTATGGCTGGCCGGGTGCCTTATCTCTACCGTAAACAAACATTTGGGATGGGTTGTGCGGGAGGCCCAACGCAACCCATGACACTGTGTTAATATGTAATTCTAAGCAGCATAAAAAATAAATATGTCCTCTCCGTGATGCTACTTAATCTGGGTGAGAAATATCACCATCGCCCTTGTGAGGGAAGTAAACACTGGTGCCTGCTGTCTTACCCAAGTGAAGGCTTAACTCCCTCTCTCTCCATTGTGATCCGGTGACGCGGTGTTGTGAGGGCCACAAAACCCTCCTTTTAACAAAAATCTCCTCCACCTGACCCACTGTTCACCCTCCTCGTGATGACAAGAGACAACACCATCCCACACAGCACTTAATAAGATTAAATTCGCCTGGACTTTCCCAGAAACAAACTGTGGTAACCTGAGCAATGCCCAACTGTTCTATGAGTGTCAACCAAGTGTCAGTCGAGTGTCAGTCGTCTCTGGAGGTATTATTGTTATGAGTGAACCCACCAGCGCTGGTTTTGTGTCCATGGTGACGAACCAATCTCTCTTAATTCAAGGAAAACAATCGTGTGGTAAATAGGGCAGGAACGCACCCTCTGGAACTGCAGGTGAACCTTTATGAGGGGTGGGAAGATGCTCTCAACCTGTCGTAACCTCCATCACAGCTGAGTTTTTCCACCAAGAAAACCACCAGTATTAATTATAAAATAAATTAACCACGCCACACGAAATAATTTATCCTTAACTCGATGGCTGTCGAGTATCTGGTTATTAATATCATGAGTCGTGTTTCTTAGGGAACAAACTGAAAAATAAAGACATTTCACCAAGACAGAACAATTTATCATCATGGCCTCGAATATCTGGTCGAAAAGCACATAGCAATTGTTTATACAGCTCTTTAGGTAAACTTCTTGTGAAAGTTCAAAACGCAGGTATTGCATAAGCACCAAAATACATCGCTAAATGGGTTCAATCTTATATCAATAAATAGGACAAAACTGTTTTGGTGATTTCAGTAACAAATATAAGACATCAGTCACCCATATTGCCGATTTGTATTATATAATCAAATATTTCACCAAGTTTATTTGGATATCTGTGTCAGAAAAAATTAGAGTCGCCTGATACCTAAGAGGAACAATGATGGTCACTACTACACCGTGCTCAGTCTGGCCCAGCACTTGACGGCTCACTGAGCCCACCATTAATAGAAATCTTGCATGTTTATAATACGGCTCAGCTGTGCGTAAATCCTATTAACAGCAATATACTTGGCAGGGATAATGGTCATTGTTTGGGGGAGAGATACTGCACGTTCTCGCTGTTAAGCTCCTTCATATCTCTTGGGAGACAAGTGAAACAATCAAACGGAAGAAACTAATGAAAATATAAAACTTGTGACGGTGGTTTCCCCACACGCTAAATCGGTGAGACTGTAAACAGTATTGTGACATTAATGCATTGTAAACACGACACGTCCTAACACACCCGTCCTCGCACACGTACACTTGCCATCCAAACATGCGTCTATTTCACAGAATTTGTAAATTATTTTACTACTGCCAAAGGCCACATTGATGTTACAAACTCTTGACACAAAGATTCAGGATCTGTAAACATGATCCAGAAACATCAGTAGTGTGGAGTTGCGTTCCGCTGCCTGAACACTCATAAACTCACCCGTGCTAACCATGTAGCAACTCAACACTTGCAGATCTTGTAGGTATCGAGGCATCTACAACATTGCTCATCATCATCATATACAGGTCATGTCCTTAAGCAATACAGTACTTACATCAGAGTGCACCTGAAATATACATCTCTGTTCTGGGACTCCTACAGTAACACACCAGAAAACTAGAGATATAGAAACGTGTGTGTGTGTGTGTGTGTGTGTGTGTGTGTGTGTTTGAGAATGCTGTCCACGCTTTATCTACAATGGGTCATAATTTTATTTCTATTTAATTTTGCCACTGACAGAGGTTAGTTTATTGTGCACCCCATACTCATCCTGTGAGCAGTAGCGCAAAAGGACTTTTTTTTTCACGGGGAATCTCCCACCCGGGCACAGGTCATCGAACCATAACGGTGCCTGGGGGGACGAAAAAATAAGAGTAAACAGTAATTTAAAATACAAGAGAAAAAGACTATCTACACCACAAGGATGGCAGGAAACCAGCTTTTTAAAGCGAGACAGATTGTAAGAGCATGAAAACACAAAAGAAGGCAGAGCATTCTACAGTTTAGCTGTGTGGGGGAAGAAGGATTTACTGTAACGGGTTTTTCTAGGGTGACCGACATCCACACAGAAACGGTGGGCACCGCGAGCAAGACGAGTGTTACGACTCCATTGCCTTGCCAGCGGTACACCGGATGCCAAATCCACCGAACATTGCCCGTTAAACTATCTGTAAAAGAGAGAGAGCGAAACAACATTGCGGCGAAGAGAAAGGGAAGAGAGATTATTGACTAAAGGAGGAGAATTAATAAGGCGAAATGCCTTTAATTCCAGTACTCCAAGTTAGGACGAACGAATCCTTTATAAACCTAAAGCAACTGTTGAGGAGTGAAGTGGCTACGGATCTGTGCAGCATTCCCAGCTTTCGGATGTGTGGCTTCCAGGACATCTATTTTAGAATTTGCCAGAATGATTGCGTCCTGTAATGTGATTTGTGGAGATCTTCTATTTTGGAAAGTGTAATTGGTAAATACTGTGTTTTATTACTATTGAATTTAACCAAATTTCTATCTCCCCATTCGGAGATGCTGCACACATCCGTATTGATAGATGAAACGATATCAGGTCTAGAAACAGATCTAGTTTGAGAATTAGGGGGAAGGGAAAAATGATAAGAGTGAAGAGTAAGAATCATCAGTGTAAGAATGGATAGAATTAGTAGTAGTGTGAAGTAAGTCATTGATAAAAAGAAGGAAGAGAGTGCGTAAAAGAACAGAACCCTGTGGTAGAGAAAGAGCGAGATATCGATCCCTCGCCAACAACTGCCATAGATCGGTTCTCAAGGAAGCTAGAAATTAGAAAACAAAGTGGGGGATAGACCATAAGAGGGAAGTTTAGAAAGCAAAGACTTGTGCCATACCTTACCAAATGCTTTGGAGATGTCAAGAGCCACGACGAAAGTTTCCCTCTCCCACTGGGTGCAGTAGGAGAGCAGATCACCAGTAGATCTCGCCTGGCGAAAGCCATACTGGTGATCCGACAAGAGAAAGACCAGGTGAGGGAGAAAATGAGAGTTTAAGATAGTTTCGAATATCTTAGAGAGGGATGAAGTTAGGGCAATGGGGTGATAGTTAGAGGGATTAGAATAGTCACAAAGGGTCTGTATAGCTAACCCCTGTGGTCAAGATATTATGGCATTGAATATTCAGAGTATTTCAAATCAATTATTTGTTTAGTTCTATACATAAGGGGTAACTTATTCACATCTCTATGAGTACAGGAGTGTGAGGCAGTATGTCTGGCTGCACACTTTGTTACTACATTTGCGTGAGAAGTATTCAAGCACATTGTGTGTTTGGTTCGATACATGGGAACTGATATAGCATATAAACCTGTGTCATGGGTTAGTTAGAGCTGTAGTAATTAACACTCAACACCTTACAGTATACTTTAGATCCATTAACAGATGCAGTTCTCGACACACATACAGTGTAACATAATTACTCAGCACATACAGACCTCACAACATTCTCGACTCTTTATGTTAGACCTTTACTTGATGAGACGACTGGAGAAAACTGACAAGAATAAAAATCATTAAAACCACAAAAATAATAATTCCCTTATAATAACATGCCGCCATAGCCATACCTAGATGACATCCTATCATACTGTACATTCATTCTGGCTGTTTGTTACTTGTGGGATTTCACTTATTTTATTGTTTATATTTGCATTGCGTTCTTAAACTATGATATGTAAATGGTCAATAAACTTGTCTATTTATCTATCTATATTTATCCTTATCTGTCTCTCTGTCTGTGTCTGTCTCTCTATATTACGTACTATCTTGTCCTCTCCTTCAGTATTCTTTGTCCCCCCCGTGGTCAAGTGACTCTTACCAGTCATGTTTTAACTGTTGTGCCGTGAAGCTCGTCTGTCCAGGACCTGTTGTTAGTATTGTGATGGGATTTTAGTGACAGTGATGGAAGAGTTAGAGACGAGTGATGTGCCGAGTTCTCAGAAATTAATGCTTAACAATATTGTTTTTATTTACTTATTTATTTATTACTATTACTATTACTATTACTATTACTATTACTATTATTACAGTAGTGTGGAACTAGGTCTAATAGTATTAGTAATTCATTAATAATCACACTCACAAAAGATGAAAAAGATTAGGGGGAGCCCCACCCAAGTCAGTATATACTTGTACATATTATATTTCTATACTGTATATATGTGAGCTATATTTTTCCACCAGCACACGTCACCAAAGTTATTATACACATATATAACGGTTTAAGTATAGTATACGCCTTTACAGTATCTGTGAGCCAGATTTTCACCATTGTGTTGAGAGGACCTCGGAGGAGTTACTCGCGGCTTTGAACTGGGACCATCGGGATTCCGCCCAGAGGGTAACCTCAATATGTGTTGACAAAAACTTATATTTGAACAGGTCATGGTGCATGACCGAATTATTTTCGTCCATTCAAGATATATTGATAAAGGAAGTTGATAAAGGTACAGTATATTACTGTACTTTTAATTTTTTCTTATATATATATATATATATATATATATATATATATATATATATATATATATATATATATATATATATATATATATATATATATATATATATATATATATATATATATAAAGTCTCGCTGGAAGGAAGGTTTTTATCATCGTCAACGCTATCAAGTTACAGATAACAATGGTGCTGGACAGAAAACCACGAGCGTCGGCAGGGGAGTGTGCTGGGTGGGAGGGTGGAAGGGGAAGATGGGTGGTAGGGAGGAAAGAGGGTATTGTGAGGAAGGGGAGGGGAGTTGGTGGGTGGGGAGAGAAGCGGGATTGGGAGGAAGAGGGGGGAGGGAGTAGGGTAAGGGAGAACATAAGAAAATATAGAGTCTGCAATAGGCTGGTTGGCCTGTACATGGCAGCTCCTGTAGAGAGTTACTACCACTCTCTATCATCCATGAATCTATCTAGTCTCCTTTTGAAACTTTCCAGCGTTCCAGCACTTACTACAAAGTTGCTAAGCTTGTTCCACTCGTCCACCACCCTATTTGTGAACCAGTTCCTTCCTATTTCCCTCCTAAACCTAAGCTTATCCAACTTAAATCAGTTGCTACGAGTCCTATCCTGCTCGGATATTGTAAGAGCTTTACCTATATCCCCTCTATTGATTCCTTTCGCCCACTTAAATACGTCTATCATATCTCCCCGCACTCTTCGTCTTTCTGGGGAATGCAAGTTTAGTTTCTTTAACCTATCTTGATATGGAAGGTTTCTAAGTCCCGGAATCATTTTCGTCATTCTTCGCTGCACCGGCTCCAGTGAATTGATATCCATTCTGTAATAAGGGCAACAGAACTGAACCGCATAATCGAGGTGTGGCCTGACTAGCGCAAGATATAGTTGCAATAAGACCTCTGCACTCTTATTACTCACACTTCTAGGTATAAAACCTAATACTCTGTTTGCCTTATTTCGAACATTAACGCACTGTTTTCAAGGCCGTAGGTCCGGGCTTACAAGTACCCCTAAGTCTCTTTCACAAGTCGACTTCTCTAGGTTGATGTTGTTAAGGGAAGGGGAGGGAAGTAGATGCAAGGCGGGCAGAGGAAAGGGAAGGCAGGGGTACTGTTATGCAGGTGGGAAGGAGGGAGGGTGGGTGATTCTATGCAGGTAGGATGGAGGAAGGGAGGAGGATTCTATGCATGGAGGATGGGAGGAGGAATAATGATACTGTGGAGGTAGGAAGGAGGTGGAAGAGGGGGAGGAGGACGGTGATGCTGTGGAATGAATTAGAATAGGAAACAAAAACATTATAATCTAATGAGAGAGAGAGAGAAAGAGACGGAACGGATGGAATAATATAATGAAACAAAGACAAAAGGGAAGTGAAACAAAGATGGAGGGGAGATAAGAGAGACAAAAGAGAGGAAAAACAAAAGCACAAGAGAAAGAGAAAAGGGAAACTAGAGATGTGAGGCACAGATAGGGTTAAAAATGAACCGCGGGAGATGAATAAAGATGAGAATTAGATAATTTGAATCAGAAACAGAGAGATAAAGTTTGCAGAAAATAATATACAGTAGAAATGTGAACAGTACTAGAAGATAATCACCGAAGGAGAGATGAGAGAGATAAGAGATAAACTGCAACTTTACAAGTTAATGCAGTATGCCTCGCAACAGCCAGAATATTTGATCTTTGATCCTGCAATATACTTAAAAAAAATAGAGAAAATAGTAGAAACAGCTGGGTGTTTTGGACGAACATACTGACTAGAATGAATTTTGTTGTAGGTGTCCACATACAGTAGTAGCACTCAACTCTCCTGGGGGCCTTCAGCGACACACACGGCAGACAAGAAACAGGTTCAAAGTACGTGTCGTTGGTATAGTGTACACTACACCAGCTGAGTGTATGGTTTTCTAGATTGGCTAGTGCAGACTAATGTCTGCTATGAAAGGAGATTAAGTCAGTGGAGCCAGTTCATTGCCCATAGAGGTAGATGGTGCGGTTGATGTCATGTTCAAGGTGAAGACGCACGAAGGAACTGATCATTTTTTCGCCCTTGTATTCAAATGTACGATTTATGATTCCTATCTCTTGGTTGACTGTATTCGCCGCTGTTTACACTTGTTGCGCTACATATAGAGACTGGTCAACTGCGACGCCCAGGTCCTGTCCTTTATCTCCAGATGCCAGGAAAGCATTGTTGAGAACGTTGTGCCTTAAATGAAGAGTTTTGCCCTCTGCATATTAAACAGTACTTGCCAGGCATTCGACCACTTGAAAAATCCGTGCAAATAATTTCGCATGGATGGTATTTTTTTTTTTTTTTTTTACTTTCAATCTAAGTTTTTGTATCTTCTGTAAATTTAGTGTGGCTCGATGATGTTGGACAAAAAGACAGGACCCGAGATGGATCCTTGTAGTAACCAGATTACAATATTTTTTTAATCTGATTCTTCTCCGCTTGGAACCACTTGAATTTATGTCTTTCAGCTACCGTTTCAGTCCATTCTAGTTTTTCGCCACTTATGACAAAACCTTCACTTAAGGGTTGGCTTCGGATGTGAAAGTGTTAAACGCATTGAAGTAAAATAGTAATTCAGAGTATGCTTTTTTATAAGAAAATTATTTTTTCGTAAAATGTGTATAACTGGAACTTTACCAAAATTATTAATACAACGTGTTAGGTTATAAAAATGAGTTGATATTACCATTGAGCGATTTTAGGTAAACTTTGGGTCTGTTACCATGACATTTCAGTGACAACTTAAATGTCACCAGTATAAAGAATAAAAACGTCTGGATGCACTAAGGAATAACTCACTGTTTATTATAACGACAACGGAAAAGACCTCCCTCAGAGTGTTGTTTAAATCCAAAGCTAAATGACACACACACTTGTTTCTCATGAGAACAGCTGATGTCAGTGCTTCGTATATGTTGACAGTAGAAATGGACACACACACACACACACACACACAAACGACCTCTGACGCGTGGCAGGCTAAGGTGACACTAGCCTTGCTCACCCATTGTTTCCCAGGAGGAACGAAAACCGCTGAATCAAAATGGAATCCAGTTACGACCTCATTTTAACCCCATATCTATTTCAGTAGTTTTCCCATTCAGGTTTGCTGTACTCTCTCTTTAATCAGCAATAACAGCACATGTAGATAATAAACATTATATAAAACTGGCGTAGTTGTTGGTTGAGTGTAGTTACTATTTGACGGTAAGTAAGAAATTTCCTGTCGGCAGCGTTAGATGATATCTTTGTTCATCCTAGGATAAAATTCGGCGGCTGGGGATCTGGTTCCAGCCTGCTGCCAGTAATACAACACCCGCAGTTCTCCGCTGTGAGCCTTGTCCTTGTGCTGTGAGCCTCGTGCTGTGAGCTTTGTCCTTGTGCTGTGAATTTTGTTCGCATGTTGTCAAATTTGTCACCGATCTGTCATCATTGCCCTAGGTCTGTCAACTTTGTCCTCGTGCTGTCAAATTTGCCCTCGTGTTGTGAATCTGTCAGCTATTGTTCAATCAGCTATTGACACAGATATTACTGAGTCAGCTAAATTGAACCAGTTTTTGTTGTCAGCTATTGTTAAGTTAGGTGTTATTGAATCAGATATTATTGAGTCAGCTGTTGTTGAGTCAGCTATCATTGAACCAGTGATTGTTTGGTTTTTTATCGTTGAGTTAGATATTAGTGAGTCAGATATTATTGAGTCAGCTGTTGTTGAGTCAGCTGTTGTTGAGTTAACTATTACTGAGTCAGCTATTTATTAAACCACTTAAGTCAGCTATTGTTGAGTCAGATATTATTGAACCAGCTCCTATTGAGTCAGTTATTGTTGTATCCTGAGTCAGACATGGGGTAATCGTAATCTGTAAACGTAATTGATTGCAAGCGATTACAGTTTTGAAATAATCATAATCGCAATCGATTACATTCTGATTTTTGCAAAATAATCGTAATCGATTATATTCAAAATATAATCATAATGACGATTACTTTCACGATTACAATAGTAAGTACATGCTGGTACTTCATTTCCTTTTCTTACAATACTGAGCTCTTGATTTTCAATAGTCATCTATATTCGGTCCTTTATATGACTGAAAGTAATGCCCTAGGTATGTCTTAGTATGCACTACACCACACATTTAATTTTATCAGAGCACTAAATTACTATCCTCTTATAAGTACTTATGTCAATAATATTCCAAAACTTCTGAACACTTCAGAGTTATTTAGTTCAGATACATTTCTGTATTTATAATTTACATATTAATCTTTGGAAAATGTAGATCCATCTATTAAAGGTTTCGATTTTTTCTCGTCCATTAAATCCCCGCACCATTATGTATAATGCATTATGTCTACCTTTTTCATCTCTCAGAAAATATGGTTTAGTTGTACCAGGTTGACAAACATTTCTTTTGAAGTAATCATGATTATGCACCACGTAATCGTATTCGATTACAACTATTTTCTTATGTAATCGTAATCATAAAATTATCATGCAATCGTATTCGTAATCGATTACATTACCGATGTAATCTCCCATGTCTGGTATCCTTATTGTTGAGTCAGGTATTATTGAGTCAGTTATTGAGTCAGCTATTATTGAACCAGTTATTGTTGGGTCAGCAATTATTGAACCAGCTATTGTTGAGTCAGATATAACTGAGTCAGTTATTGTGGAATCAGCTATTGTTGAGACATCTATTGTTGAGTCAGCTATTATTGAACCATTTATTATGAAGACATCTATTGTTGAGTCAGCTATTGTTGAACCAGTTATTGTTGAGACCAGCTACTTTTGAACCATTTATCATTAAGACATCTATTGTTGAGTCAGCTATTATTAAACCAGATTTTGTTGAGTCAGATATTGTTGGACCAGTTATTGTTCAGTCAGTTATTATTGAGTCAGTTATTATTGAGTCAGCTATTATTGAACCAGTTATAATTCAGTTAGCCATAATTGAGTCAACTATTATTGAGTTAGCTATTATTGAACCGGAATTTTTTAGTCAGCTGTTGTTGAACCAGCTGTTTTCGAGTCAGCTGTTGTTGAACAGGTTATTGTTAAGTTAGCTAATATTAAACCAGTTATTGTTAAGTTAGCTATTATTAAACCAGTTATTGTTAAGTTAGCTATTATTAAACCAGTTATTGTTAAGTTAGCTATTATTAAACCAGTTATTGTTAAGTTAGCTATTATTAAACCAGTTATTGTTAAGTTAGCTATTATTAAACCAGTTATTGTTAAGTTAGCTATTATTAAACCAGTTATTGTTAAGTTAGCTATTATTAAACCAGTTATTGTTAAGTTAGCTATTATTAAACCAGTTATTGTTAAGTTAGCTATTATTAAACCAGTTATTGTTAAGTTAGCTATTATTAAACCAGTTATTGTTAAGTTAGCTATTATTAAACCAGTTATTGTTAAGTTAGCTATTATTAAACCAGTTATTGTTAAGTTAGCTATTATTAAACCAGTTATTGTTAAGTTAGCTATTATTAAACCAGTTATTGTTAAGTTAGCTATTATTAAACCAGATTTTGTGGAGTCAGATATTTCTGAGTCAAGTATTATTGAACCATTTATTGAGACAACTAATATTGATCCAGTCATTGTTTGAGTCAGATATTGTTGTAATCTATTGTTGAATCAGCTATTGTTGAGTCAGCTGTTGTTGAGTCAGTTATTGGTGAGTCAGTTTTTGTTGAATCTTCTATTGTTGCGTAAGCTATTATTGAAACAGTTATTGTTTAGTCAGATATTGTTGTCATTTATTGTTGTCAGCTATTATTGAACCAATTCATGTTGAATCGGCTTTCATGAGTCAGTTATTGTTGAGTCAGCTGTTATTGAACCAGTTATTGTTGAGTCATCTATTGTTGAGTCGGCTATTATTGAACCAGTTCTTGTTGAATCGGCTTTTGTAAGTCGGTTATTGTTGAGTCAGTTACTGCATTAAGGCAATTATTATTGGGTCAATCAGTTAGCTAACAGATATCGAGTAAGATGCTGTTATAAGCAAATTTTGAGTCAGCTATTACAATGAATAAGCTCTCGCTGAGTCAGTGGTTTTTCGTTAATCATTGTTTAAGAGTCAGTTGTTGAATAAGCTATTTTTGTGTTAGTTGTTAGTGAGTCCGTTATTATTGTGTCAGCAGATTTTGTGTTAGCTGTTGCTGAGTCACCAATTGTTCTGTCATATATTGTTGTGTCAGCTATTCTTGAGTCAGTCGTTGAATCAGCTGTTAAGTCAGCTGTTGTCAAGTCTTTTTGTGTCAGATGTAGTTGAGTCACCAGTTGTCGATCAGCTTTTGTTGTGTCAGCTGTTGTTGAGTGAACTATTTTTGAGTCAGCTGTTCTTGATTTAACTGTTGTTGGTTCAGCTACTGTTGAGTAAATTGCGCTTGTCATTTATTAACTGGGTCAGTGAATACAGTGACAGTTGTTAGTGAGTCATCACTTACCGAGTCAATTCCTACTGAGTCAACTGTTTTAGAGGTTGAAATGTCTATATTATGCAAGCTCAGTCTATCGTCTGTCGTTTCTCCAACACACACACACACACACACACGGTGGGGTGAGGGACCACACAAGAGGACCCCTACATTAATGCTGCTCCCTCCCTCGTGTGCTGGCTGGAGGTGTCGGCTGTCAGGTGAGACTCACTCAAGCTAAGGATTAAATAACTCTTACTTCTCGACCACGTTGGCATGCACACCTTAAGCCGAAGATCGGGACGATGAATTACCTTTCTGGTCAAGTACCGATGGATCATATGTCTGGCCCAGTACCGATGGATCATATGTCTGGTCCAGTACCTATGGATCATATGTCTGGTCCAGTACCGATGGATTATACGTCTGGTCCAGTACCGATGAATCATATGTCCGGTCCAGTACCGATGAATCATATGGCTGGTTCAGTGTCGACGGATTACCTGTCTGTTCCAAAGCCAATGAACTACCTGTCCGGTCTAGTACCGATGCATCATATATCTGGTCCAGTGTCAGTGAATTAACCTGTCCGGTAAATTACCGATGAATGATGTCTGGTCCAGTGCCAATGAATCATGTCTGGTCCAGTACCGATGGATCATATGGCTTCTCCAGTACCGATGAATCTTATGTTTGGTCCAGTACCGATGAATTATGGCTGGTCCAGTACCGATGTGTCCACCGTAACATTATCGGTACTATTCGCTTTGTGTGTGTGTGTGTTATTCTTTGACGTTTGTGTCCGTTTGTTTGTTTGTTTGGGCGGAATGCTGTATTCACGTTATGGAATTTATTCTCTCCTATACTTTTCTCTGAAGTTTAGTATAACTTAGCCGAAACGTTTTGAAGAGATGATAAATATGCAGATTGTAAGATATTTCATGTCTCTTGTGTCTCAAACATACTGACTCTACTATTGTGGAACTTTAAACTATTTCATATCATATTTATACAATATATTAAAAAATGTACTTGTGGATAGGACAGATTGTGAACGTTATATGTCAGTAATAAGTCGAAAAATAGTCTGAATGTTCAGATAAGTCATTCAGCTTGTACAGTGATCTTCATCTTTGATCCAGTAAACAGAGCAACGTTTTACCAAATCCGGCTTCGAAACACGAGGATCCATATATATTTCATTAGCCCAATAAAGCACGCGGACTTCTACATATAATCAACACCTCGTGTTTCGAAGCCAGATTTGGTAAAACGTTGCTCTGATCACCTAAGAGGCACGGGTGGTCCCCATTTGAGGTTCACGGCGCCATAAGCTCGTTGAACAGGCTTTGTGTGAAATATAACAGAGTCAAGGACTGCTATTAATGTCCTGGTGGCCCAGAGGTAGCATTCCCCAGTCAGAATTATAAGATCGTGGGTTCGAATCCTGGTGGGGTGAGGTGTTGATTATATGTAGAAGTCCGTGTGCTTTATTGGGCTAATGAAATATATATATATATATATATATATATATATATATATATATATATATATATATATATATATATATATAAAGAGGCAACACTATACCATAAGGTCAATTTCCTAAACTCAAATGACCAACTTCCTGCACACAATTTCCAAGAAATTGTTTAAACAAAATTTTATAAAAGTCGTCATTGTGCCAAGTTCAAAGGTTCGGTGTAGTTAGAGCCATAATGTTGCTCACCTACACCACATGATTACTATATAGACCCGCAATGACCGTCCTGACGGTGCACGGATTTACACTTTTTTTCAGAAATCTTCCAGACATTGTTCTCAGAATCAAGGACAAATGTCACTTCTGTTGCAGAGTGTAATATTTGCAAAACCTCATTGTAACTGTTTTAGAGATAAAGTCCCAACACGTTGCAGTCGCCCGCCAGCCGGCCTGACGCCCTGGCGCCTCAGGGCAGAACAATGCCCACCACCCCGGGAGGTGAAGGCTGAGAATAGAAAATAGAAAACAATTAAAAACTTAAAAGATAACAACAGCAACCTTCATCCACGTTATGTCAAGGTATTGTGCGGTGAAATACGGAAATATATTATGAGAGAAGTGCGGGGGGATATGAGAGAAGTGCGGGGAGATATGAGAGAAGTGCGGGGAGATATGAGAGAAGTGCGGGGAGATATGAGAGAAGTGCGGGGAGATATGAGAGAAGTGCGGGGAGATATGAGAGAAGTGTGGGGAGATATGAGAGAAGTGCGGGGAGATATGATAGAATGCGGGAAGGCTAGATATATTCATGGACGATAGAGGGTGGTTGTGACTGCCGATAGGAGCTGCCATGCAAAGGCCAACTGGCCTATTGCAGACTCCTTATGTTCTTCTTATGTTTTTATTATTACTATGCATGTCAATATAATAACTTACTTCAACTTACATGAGCTAAATCTTCTGAATCGTAAGCCCTTGAGGAGTAAGCAAATTGCACATTTCGGACTTTTGAAGTTGGTTTATGTGCTGTATTTGCTTTGGTATAATAAATCTAAGAAAAAGAAAGTACATCTGATATGAGTTGGACAAATGTGTATATGTACTCAGTATGTCAATATGTATAAAGCCTTATCCCTCACAAGTATCTGGTTGTCAGCTCCTGCACGAGATGCGCACATATGTTCGATTAACATTTGTGAGTCGCATCACCGGAACACCAAAACTGATGGTCTGGTTTAAACATGAAATAAACATCACCTGCTGCTGATGTCACCTGACCCGAGACATCACGTGACGTGGATGGTAAACAAACTCGTTTCCACGACGACGAGAGCGACTCCTTTTGGATCTGCTCCAGTCAATGGTGACGCAGACATGTGAGGGAGGGCTGATATTGATAGTGGTGTTGGTAGTGTGGTACTGTTATGATCGTGTACCTGTGTCAAGAGCTACAGTATAATGATCCTGCAAGTGGCGTAATGGTAGTGGTATGATGGTATGAAGATGTTTGGTGGTGGTGGTGGCGGTGGCGGTGGTGGTGGTATAAGGTGGTATATGGTACAATAATGGTGGCAGTGATAAGATGCGGTGTTCTAATGGTGGCAGTAGTGAAATGTGGTGCAATAATGGTGGCAGTAGTGAGATGTGGTGCAATAACGGTGGCAGTAGTGAGATGTGGTGCAATAACGGTGGCAGTAGTGAGATGTGGTGCAATAACGGTGGCAGTAGTGAGATGTGGTGCAATAACGGTGGTAGGAGTGAGATGTGGTACAATAATGGTGGCAGTGGTGGGATGTGGTGCAATAATGGTGGCAGTGGTGGGATGTGTCGTATTATGTTGGAAGATTTGTCAGTTTCAAAGTCTTCTGCCGACTTGGATATTCGAGATGTGTTATATCAGGCATAATTTTAGTTGCCCTACGTTGCTCATTTCCCAATGATTTTATGTAATTTTAAGGATGCAGTCTCCTTCCTGACATACACTAGTCCTGGTGGAGAGACGGGCGATTTGCACAGTTGAGTGATTAATCAGTGTTTTATATTCAAAGCCACGATTATGATTCCCAGAGTTTGGTTGACTCTCTATACTATTGCTCTTGACTTGCTACACTGCTTTTAGTCATTGGTCCGATCCAATGCTATGGTCATTTTTTTCTACAAGTGAGGAAAATACTATACGCAGAATAACTGGGATCACATGAAGATTACCCACTCCAGCTTATTTCACCTCAAAATTAACCGTTCTAATGCTAGCGAACCTGACCCCCCAGGTAGCATTAGATCAGGGGTCACCAAACTTTTTTCACAGTGGGCCGGATATCTGAAAGAATGACGAGCGCGGGCCACATAATCATTCTGTTCAATACTTGCAAGCCAGAACGAAAGCTCTGGTAACGTCAGAGCGTAGGCTGAGCTACCACGAGCCGGGGAAGGACTTGGGATCCGGCCCGCGGGCCGTAGTTTGGTGACCCCTGCATTAGACTAATAGTGTTTAATCATCAGCTGAAATAAGCTGGGTGATGGTAATCTTCAGGTGATCCAGTAAATGTAAGAAGGGCCTAACCTAACCTCCCATACTACGTGGGGGAAACCTGAATCTGTTCTTGTGCCCCACATTGAATTGAAACAGTTTATTTAGCCAGAATAATACAGATACAGAGTCGATAATAATGACAGTATTGACATGTCTAAGCCAGTTGAGAGCTCGAGTTCTCTTGAAGGCACCTGATATATACCACACATTTATCTCAAGGCAGTATTATGTAACATGTATCTCCTGGAATAGTACACGTAACATGGTGGTAGTAAAAACATATCAGAATGTCACTACGGTTATCACTTTGTTATATATTTATTTTTATTTTTTTACGTTCATATTATAAGTACTAGCAGAATCGCTGCCCTCCGGGCGGCTCATCCGCTTGGCAACAGGTAGGACGCCACCCTCCGGGAGGCTCCACATTGTCTCACTGTTCAGTCCCCAAAACTTCTTCTTCCATCAATAGTTCATTAATGGTGTTTGTAAGTTCCAACATGTTTTTCACTACAACGGTACAGCAAATTATATTTTTTTTAGCATTAAACTGTTATTATTTTATTGTCTAATCATCTCTACATATAACATCATCCATCATCACTACATATAACACCATCCATCATCACTACATATAACACCATCCATCATCACCACAGATCGGTAAAGTAGGTTCCGAGATTCTCGTGCGGACACACAAACGCACATACTTCTTTGTTTTATATATATAGATATGCATATTTTACAGTGGAGTTGATATACATTAATATGATAAGGGATGGAAGCAATACAACAATTAAGGTGAAAGGAGGACAGAAGTTGTCAGCATCATGTCTTGTCGGCAATTATATATTTATTGCAATGGTAATTTCTATCTAATTACATGACAATTTCTGATATAAAGGTTTGAGCGGTACAATAAACGTGGGAATATTACAAGAATATTAATACTTAGACAAAAAATATTTTTTTAAGGGATGGGTGGGGGTAAGTTGTTCCGCACCTTCACACCATGATATTTTAAGAAGGTCTGGGACTGAGAGGAGAGCATGGGGGTGGTCTTAGCAGCTCTGGGCGTCTTAACCCTTTCACCACGTGTCACGCACTTGGCATTTTATTCTGGCTACTTCCAGACGATTTTATTCAGCTTAAAGTAACCTCCCGCTGTGAAAGGGTATAGATGTATCTCTGATTATTCCGGAACTGGAAATAATTATTGTCAATCAAGTGACTGTCACATTTGTAAACAAATAGGGCACAGCAGTAAGGGTCAATAACCTTGAATTTTAACATTTTCAATTTAGCAAATTGTTCGTTAGTGTGGTCATTTTTTTTCAAGTAGGTCATTGTCCGCACAACTCTCTTCTGCGCAGCAATCAGGGGTAGAACCCCAGAACGAATCTATGTGGTACTCTCATTAAAACATCTTTCTGCTACAGTAGTTTGATTGTTTCTCTATCAGAGCATATTTATCTAATATCACTCAGTTGCACCGATGGTTTTCTTACCTTCCTATACAATAGGAAGCATGAAGGTTTACTTATTATATTGTTCTGGTGTTGGTGTATATTATTCATCCCTGGAGGGAACGTAAATAAATTGGAAGTGGCTATTGAGCCGGTCAGACGGTAAAATAGCCTACAGTTGTACCTTAGGTTAGGTTTGGTAAGTATATCGTCGCTAAGACAATAAACAGTCCTGCTGTATACAACTGTAGGCTTTTTTATCAGGTATCCCGATTCAATAGCCCTTGAGCTATTTTACGGATCCGACCCGGTTCAATAGCCATTTCCATTTTAGTTGTAGTTCACTAGTTATCAATAAGTATTGTGAGCTAATTGTCTATACATATATGTTAATAAAAAAATTTTCGTAAGGATTGGATCAGTTAATTACTCCATATACAGTCAGAATACATCAAAATAGTTTACAATGGAAGATTAGTCTTAGGAATGAACTCACGATCCTTTCCGAACGTATCGCCCAGAATTACACTAGTCTTCCCTACTTCGTTCTCTATGAGTAACATTTCTGAGAAACTGATGCTATGATCATTCACCCTCAAAAACTTGGTACAAACTCGTGACTTCTGGCCGCTGTCTTCACACGTCAAGCTGAGGAAAGTCTCAATAATAATTGTGAAGTGTGTTTGCGGTGTGTGAGTCAGCGGATAGCAGGAGTGTGTGTGTGTCCCCCCCCCCCCCACAGGACCAGGCGTCGAGGGGCAACAGTATTCTTACACTCCTCTTTATGGACGTAGCTTGAGCTGCCTCCACACCTTTTTTGGGTTCCTCTAAAGTTTAGCTCCATAATTCGTAACAGAATACATTTCTCGGTTTCAGACCAATTGCAATGATTTTTTTTTTTTTCACAAATTAAAAAAAATGGCCTCGCTTATTGTTAGTTTCAGCTGCATATAGCACAACAGCAGGAAAATTATAAAACTCCTTTGAGTATGACGACTTGTGTTATACTTCGCCGGAGACCTCTAATAACCTGCAGAGGCGTAAGAGTAGTGGTGTTTATGTGTAACCAAATGGCATATGAGGAACGGGTATATGAGTAACCAATTGGTGTATAAGCCACCAATAACAGGTGTGTGAGTAACTAACTAGAGTATGAGTAACCAACTGGTGTACTAATAACCAAGTGATGAATGATTAATTAACTGGTGTGTGAATAACTAACTAATGTGTGAGTAACCAAGTGGCGAATGTGTAACTAAGTGCTGTCTGAATAAGTAAATGGGGTATGAATATTCAATAATTGAGTGCGTGAATAACTAACTGGTGTATGAGTAACTGGTGATTGAGTAACCAACTGGTGCATGAGTACCTAACTGGTGTAGGAGTAACCAACTGGTGCATAAGTAACTAACTGGTGTATGAGTAACTAACTGATGTATGAATAACTAGCTGGTGTGTGAGTAACTAACTGGTGTATGAGTAACTAACTGGTATACGAGTAACTAACTGGTGTATGAGTAACTAACTGGTGCATGAATAACTAGCTGGTGTGTGAGTAACCAAATGGTGCGTGAGAAACTAACTGGTATATGAGTAACTGGCGTGTGAGTAACCAAACTGTGCATGAGTAACTGACGGGTATGTGAGTAACCAAGTGGTGTGTGAGTAACCAAGTGGTGTGAGCAACCAACTGTTGTATGAGTAACCTACAGGTGTGAAGTAACCAAGTGGTGTGTGAGTAACTAACTGGTGTGTGAGTAACCAAGTGGTGTGAGCAACCAACTGTTGTATGAGTAACCTACAGGTGTGAAGTAACCAAGTGGTATGTGAGTAACCAAGCGGTGTGAGTAACCAACTGTTGTGCGAGCAACTATTTTGTTTGAGTAACTAGCTAACTGTTGTATGAGTAACCTTCAGATGTGAAATAACCAAGTGGTGTGTGAGTAACTAACTGGTGTATGAGTAACTAACTGTTGTATGAGTAACCTACAGGTGTGAAGTAGTGGCCGTCACGCTGCCGCCCGCTGGACAAAGCGTGACGCAGCTCACCCGCCGCTCTTCAGTGCTGCCCACAACCCGTCTCCACTACCACCTCGTCACACCCATTTGTTTTTTATCGAACTCTCGTTAAAAATTTCTCAAAATTGTATGTGGGTGATGGTACGTCGGCGCCGGTAGTGTTGGAGGCCCTGGCGGCGACGGCAGCGCAGCAGGCGTCACGGCAGCCGAGGTTCAGTGCCGCAATGGTCACTTGTCAGTGGAGTGCGGGCCATAATCGAGGGTAATCAGTGGCCGCGGGAGGAGGTCATTGTCTAATGTGTGGGGGCTGAGACGGGGGGCGGACGACCTGCGGGGACCACTCCGACCTAACAAAGCCACCAATCACTCACCAGCACGGCCTCCCCACCAGCCCCGCGGGGCGCCGTTTTTACCGCCGTGACGGTCCCGGCTCCGGTGTCCCTCGCCTCCGTCGGAGTTTCAGAGTCGTTTGTTTAGCCACCCACACAAAAACATCCCAACTAATCTGTAGACTCATCTCCCCTGACGTGTTTCGCAGCGTGACCCTTAGGCGGCCACGGGTCATGGGGAGGGGTAGAAGACTTGGGGGCAAGGGACTATGGGGCAATGGGGAAGCCACCGTGAGGTAGACATAGAGGCCAAGAGATGGCTTGGGGAACACTGGATTGCCATGAAGTAGTCCAAGAAATTGCCACGGGAGGGACCACCACTGAGAAATAAGGATTACCAATGGAACATAAGGATTACCACAGAAATAAGAATTACCTCTGGAACAAGAATTACTACTGAGGTATAGGAATTACCACTGGAACAAAGGGATTACTACTGTGAAATAAGGATTAACACTGGAACATAAGGATTACCAATGCGAAATAGGAACATAAGGATTACCACAGATATATAGGATGGTGATCGTGTTAAGTGGCAAGGGTATAAGCTGCTGCATAGACGTAAATACCAGGTAAGGAGAACTCGAAGGCCACCTTGACTTATCCCCGCCATCATTAAGAAACAGCCATTTACCTCAATCAGTGATCACCAGGAGAGTGCCCATCTCCTTGATGTATATGTTCCTACGCCAATGGGTAGAGGGATATGGGATAAGAAACAGCCAGGGAGATATACTCGTACAGCAGCCATTGGTATGTAATTCAACCGAGGGAGATGTTATACGGAGATGAGGGACAGCCGTTAGCACCTACGTGTACGGTGGCCCTGAAAACAAACGCGCAGAGATAGATAACCAAGTATTTGTATAGATTTTTAGATGGATGTGGAGCTGTTCAGTTATGGTTCGATTTTTCTTTTCTTTTTTTAGCAAGGGAGGCGAGAGTGATTAGTTAGAGGGGGTAGAAGAGTGGTGAGTGGAGGGAGGAACGGTGTGGTGACTGGATGAAGGGATTGAGAGAGTGTAATGACTGGAGAAAGGGGGGAAGGACCATTGCTTCATTGCCCATTATCTAATTCAGTTGAAGTAATTTATTAATATGAATACGTATTTAGCCCACATTTACCTAATACGTACTGTCGATATATTGACAGACAGAGGTTAATACATAGCTCGGCCACCAACCACCAACTTTCATGCAGATAATCCATGTGTACTCCTAACCATGTTATAATATAGATGTGCTCGAGCTAAGCTGCGGAATATGCAAACGGAGGTTGAAATTCTGTGAGACGTACTTTCAGTGCCATTTGAAAGTGTATTGCATGCACAAAAGTGAACTTGGAAGAAAACTTTTAAAAGCAAAATACTACCAACACTGATAACACAATAAGTGTGGCTGGTGTCACAAAACTTGGAATTACAAATCCCGAAGATAAGTGAAAAGGAAGTTTATTATCCAATTCTGCAAACCTAGTTTCATTTAAATTATATATATATTTTTTAGTTATCAGAAACTATATTGAATATACTAAATGTGACATTGACTATAGGCTGTATATTTACAAGGTCTGAAGTCACGTTCAGATATAATGCAAAATGTGTTTGGGTTGGCAAAGTTTTTAGGGAACGGCTTGGAACTTCACAGTACTCTGGAGTAATATAATAACCCTGAACTTTTACACGTTTACCCCACCCTGACACATTAAAATGATACTGGTCATTGTTGGAAAATTAAAATATTGAACATTATGAAGGTGTGCATGGAATACAGATCTACCGTAGTAGGAATGAGTGTGTATGAACATTGAAGGGCTGTAGTTGCGCCTGTTTGTATAATTGCTAACTCGCAAGTTACTTCCACAGCAGGTGTGGATGTAAATATGACGACTTAGAGTGTGGTAACACCTCATGATCCTCTATGGAGTTGTCATCCGATACTAGTATAAATTCATTTAATTTATCCAATATCAAAAGTATGTCATTTGCCTCCATTGGAAATGGTTACAAATGCCATGCATTAAATTTACGAGTGGAAAGTATTGGAATATGTATGCATTACTTCTAACAAAGAATAATAATATTCACCCTCATGTTAAATGATAATACCTATTGGCTATCTGTACAGTCCAAGTAGATTACTAACAGGCAATAATTGTGACTACACGGCCTAACCCCGCATTCACCAAATCAGCTATTAACATATCATTGGTTGCTGTTAAAGCTCGAACAGATGTTTCGCCGGCATGCAAGTACTAGGTAAAAAGCATAAGCCACTCTAAGGTAGGCATAGGGAGCATCAGACCATTGTTGTGTGATTCATACAGTCTCCTAATTTACCTCCGTCTTTCGCTGTGGCAGTTCCAAAAAACACTGGAAATCAAACGCATGAAGTTAAATCGATCCCGTTTCTCCCATAACTGACCCTGTACCTTCTTACCAATAGTATCTTTTGATGGGGGAAAGGGCGTCTGGCTTTCCTCATTCATCACTGTTTTGAGGAGGGTCTACTGTACATACTGATATTCTGGAGATCAATTGTTCGTTTAATTGTTGTAGGTATGTCGGGTTGCTGTCCTAGGTCCTTGAGGATAACCACAGCTGCTTCAAGATGGACAGCAATGAATCTCAGATGCGATGGTATGTGCAATATATATAATCCACGGATATCGTACTTGACCGTTACGTCTTCCACGATCAAGACAAATCCTACTGGTGCAACCACTAATGCACCTGGTTCGAGAACTTCCATCGATGCAATGTTACTGCATTATAGTCGGAGTACAATGATCTACTCAATTCTGATAGGGGATACTGGCACAACAGGGGCTATGTGTCTGGACAGGGCGTCGGCGACCATGTTCACTCATCCCAGTAAATATTTGAAGTCAAGTGCAAATTATTGAATGGTCAAGTATCAGCACGCAAATCTACCTGAGAGGTTTTTCCCATGGAATAACTCCGTCACTGCTAATTGATCCGTATGTACTGTTATTGGATATCCAAAGATCAAGCCTCTGAATTTATCTAATGACCAGACAGTAGTTAACGCTTCTAGATGCGTTTCTGAATAATGTGTTTATGCGTCATTAAGCTTACCGCCTGTATAATCAATCACCCATTTTTCTTCTAGCGTCTAGCTGCATAAGAACATCCCCTAGCCTTTGTCCCGAGGCACATGGTGAATGGTTAACTGTAATCAAGGAATGCCTATTCTGGTATATTGGTCAATGCTTCTTTTAATGCATTAGAGCTGTTTTCCTGTTCTTTATTTCAGACAAATGTTGAGTTTTTCTAAATTAATTTTGTCAACGGTGAGGCTAACTTTGCATACCTGTGAATGAATGAATGATAGTACCCGGAAATTCCGAAAATGTTACGCACCCTATCTATGTTTGTAGGACGGGGAAATCGATTAACTGCTTTAACCTTGCAGTCAATCAGGCGGATACCGTTACCGTCCACTTCATGTCCAAGAAATTGGATTTCATATTTGAAAAACTTGCATTTAGAGAGCTTATTTTTCTGACCTGCTTTATGAAGTTTATGAAATACTTCACAAAGTTTGATGAAATAACATTTTATATCTTTGCTCACAATCATCAGATCATCTAGACAGGCATCGATTGTAGTACCTATCATTCCAGCTAACAAAGTGTTTATCATCCCCTGAAAGATTAAAGTGCATTTCTTAGTCCGAAAGGCATTCTTAGAAATTTAAAATGTCCCAAGGGAATGCAGTTACCTCATTGAGAGGAATTTGAAAAAAAAAGAAAAAAAATGGGGCGGATAAGATTAAGGTTACTAAAAACTGCATTATTTTTTCTCAAGGATCGAAACAAATCATTCAGAACAGGCATTGGTTACCTAGCAGGGATGGCTACTTCATTGGCGCATCGAAAGTCAAGAACAGGGCGCCATCCTCCATCTTTCCTCAAAGCTAGAAAAAGGGGGAGAGTTCCAGGGGGATTACGAATGTGTGATTACCCCTGGTTCTATCATATCCTTAACCATGTCTTCAACTTTGGGTCTTTGGCTATTAGGTAGACTGTAGGCCGGCATATATATCGGGTTAGTGACTGATTTTAAAGGTATGTGGTGTAAGGCTAAATTTGTTTGGCCCTGCGCTTCCCCAGGTAATGCTACTATGTATCACGACCAAATGGTGATTGAGTATGCTGTGTGACAACATTCGTATGTTACACCAGGAAATCACGGACAACATTTTTTTTAAAAGATTATGGGTCTGTCAGTTCGGTTATTAACAGTGATATCCCTTAAACCACCTTAGTCTCAGTTATTTCCTCATTCTGAAAATAATGATTACCTTTTAATACTGTAGGTACTATAATCCAATTTTTGCTGCTAAAATCGCACATGGGTACAGAGCTACTAGGTTCTGTAACCAGCTTTGGCTTGTGGTCAACCTTCCTTGTATTTGTTGAGTTAGTTATCGCTTTTCCATATCAATTGAGCATTGGATGTGAGTTTTGAAATGCATGATATGTAGTCCTGTTAAATGTTATAGTATGTCGACTGTCATGGGTTACTTTGGGCCTACTCACGTAATCCAACTCCAATGTTTGTTTTACAGGAGATAAGACACCACGCGAGCCGTGACTCCGTCATCACTATTTCATAAGCGGGTATGTGAGCCAGTCTAAGGGGGAGGGGGCGATTGAGACAGTGTTGTATTGTCCATTGTGTCTCACGTCCCCAAAACCACATTTTTAGTCAGTAGACCCTAGACCATGGGTTAGTTAAGACGTCCTCATCCTCCTCTGCTTTAAGGGAAAAGGGCGCTACACAGAGTCCTTTACTACGACACCGTCGCAGACAAGCGCCAACGTCGGAAAGACGCTGCCACCGCCCCTCCCACAGTAGATGGAGCCCTCCACATGTACATCGAGTGTGGACGATGCTGCGGGTCCTGTATCGGCCTCTTTAGTCACCTCAAAACTCACTAACCTAGGTGACATCCCTATTAACTCATATCATTGTATCGTAGCTGGATGATCGTCATACTCGATTACGAGTGACAGCAAAGTAGTAGTAGTAGTAGTAGTAGTGTGTGTGTGTGTGTGTGTGTGTGCGTGTGTGTGTGTGCGTGCGTGCGTGCGTGCGTGCGTGCGTGCGTGCGTGCGTGCGTGTGTGTGCGTGTGTGTGTGCGCGCGTGCTTGTGCTTGTGCGTCATCGCTGGATGATCGTCACATGATTCAGTGACAGAAAAGTAGTAGTGTATTGGTTGTCAGTGGACATTTGTCTGAGTATAATTTATATTCTTACAAAAATTTATATATATTTGAGCAGATATTTGTAACAAGTGTACGTACAGTACGTTGATTTATGTTATGTACACACACACCTGCCTCTCACTTCTGGGAGACTCGCTCACTTATCATATAAAAATATTAACACTCCTTGGAAAGTCACAATATTGAAGGAATTTTTGTTTTTAGAATAATTAAATTTTTTGTCACAAACATCACAGTGGTAAACGCTGTTTTCCACAGCACACCTACAATATCATACACTTTAAATTAGATACTCAACAGTCTATTGATGGTGAGAACTTCCTTGTGCATCCACGTCGTGAGCGACTCACCCCACCAGGAGGCGTATTAAAAGCCGGTGTGGGTGTTTTGAAAGGACGAGGCAGGGTGTAGCCAAGCCAGACTATCGTACTAGCATCTTGCTCGTAAAACACAAGAGTCGGAACCTAAGCTACACGGCCCGGTAACCCTAGAAGCCAGTAAATGGCACGGCTGTACGTTAGAACACGTAAGAATGTGAGCCGCACCTATCACGGCACACCCACTTGTATATGATGATATTTAAAATGTGGGGCAGCGTTACTCCCTCATCCTATGACACACAACTATTTGGTAGATCTTAAAAACTACTTACTAATACCTCGATAACATTTATACGATTGTACTATTCTCATTACTATCAACGTAAGATCAACATTCATACTGAAGCAAGTCGGAACACAACCATGTCTCATGGTTCACAGGCATCTCGGTAAGATCATTCTAATAGAAAAATATAAGGATGCAGGAAAAAAGAGCAAACGGTAACCATCTCATACTCGTGTGTATTTAGCCTGACGTAAACACCAGCGTGAGCTATGTACACAATTGACAAAATTGTATATTTATCATTGCTTAAATCTCTAGTATCCACGAGTATCGAGGAGGAAAGGTCTGCCTACATAAAAATCTAATAAAATCTCAACTCAATTACACTTACACCTATATACTTTGGTTATCTCAGATCAGGACATTCCGAGCTGGCAAGGCGAACCATCGTGTAGCCTGACAGCCAAGTGGAGGGTCGAATGGTGGAGGGTCGCAAGGTGGAAGGTCGTCTGGTAAAGGGTCACATGGGGAGTGTCACATGGTGGAGGGTCACATGGGGAGTGTCACATGGTGGAGGGTCGCATGGTGGAGGGTCACATGGTGGAGCGTCAGGTTGTGGAGGGTCACATGATGGAGGATCACATGGTTGAGAGTCGCCTGGTAGAGGGTCGTCTGGTGGATGGTCGTACGGTGGAGAGTCACATGGTGGAGGGTCACATGGTGGAGGGTCACATGGTGAAGGGTCGCATGGTGGAGGGTCACATGGTGGAGAGTCACATGGTGGAGGGTCACATGGTGGAGGGTCGTACGGTGGATGGTCGTACGGTGGAGAGTCACATGGTGGAGGGTCACATGGTGGAGGGTCGCATGGTGGAGGATCACATGGTGGAGGATTTCCTGGTGGAGGGTCACTTGGTGAAGGGTATCATGTTGGAGGGTCACATTGTGGAGGATCACCTTTTGAAGGGTCGCCTGGTGGAGGGTTATATGGTTGAGGGCCGCCTAGGTGGAGGATGACATGGTTGAGGGTCACTTGTTGAAGGGATATCATGGTGGCGGGTCAGTTGGTGAAGGGTATTATGGTGGCGGGTCAGTTGGTGAAGGGTATTATGGTGGCGGGTCAGTTGTTGAAGGGATATCATGGTGGCGGGTCAGTTGGTGAAGGGTATTATGGTGGCGGGTCAGTTGTTGAAGGGATATCATGGTGGCGGGTCAGTTGGTGAAGGGTATTATGGTGGCGGGTCACATGCTTGTACACTCTCTTTGTTTACCCCCGAATTTGCATGCCGTAATCCTGTGATTTTTTTTCTCCTTTAAATAGAAGCAATGCTACTGCATATTGTACTTCTATTGTTAATCATAGTTCAATGTTCTCACCGCATGACAAATGGAACCTTTCTAATATATGTAGTGACACACTTGTTGCCATGGATAAACAAACTGAACATCAGTAGTTCCTGATCACTTCTCATTATTTTTTTTAGTTATGGCTTTTCTAAGGTGATATCACAGTGTAAATCGTTATATCACTATTTGTATGTATGTCCTGCCTACGCATTCGTATCTATTCCTGCTGCAGAAGAATTATGAGAACTGGCACTCGTCCAAACGACTGCTCGCACATCGCTTACACAAAGTGTTTTTGCATCTAGTTCCACAAATATGGCGTTTCATTCACTTCTTCATAACATGTGATTTTTTCTTGAACAACCCAGTGTCATTTTACAATGCCAGGATGGTGGTAAGCACTTCGTAGTTCAAGGTTATTATTTTATCTTATTTCTTCAGGCTATTGTGAACTCCCCAATAGTGCCGTCATATCCCTGCCAGCCCATCATGTTTTTTTTTTCTTTAATTTGATTTTAACTTCAGGTCTGATATTTTTATTCTTAAATTGTTAATATTGCTCCCAGCAAATTCAATGTAGTGTCTGACAATTAAACATTATTTAATTATCTCAATGAAACACAAACTCCCCTTATTTGAAGATATTATTTTTCTTCTGGTTTTTGTGATTTTCAGTTTTATTGTTCCATCTTTCAGTCACATTTTATCAATTTTATTTATCTTTTGATATTACAGACATGTCTTTTCAAAAGTTGCAATTGTACCCTCGATGTACAAAAATAAAACAAACAATGTATTTGAAATACTATGTAACATTCAATGTCATAATGTCCTGACCACTGGGGTTAGTTATCCAGACCCCTTGTGACCTCAACTCTGTAATTCTTTTGCGCTACTGCTCACAGGATAAGTATGGGGTGCACAATAATATGGTCATTGTAAGTGGCAAAATGAATTAACTTTTAACCATCCGCTACATTTGGTTAACAGTAGTGCATACTATTGGAAAGCAAGCAGTGGTCACGTCACCCGGCCACTGTGTCAGCAATTATAGCTAACCACAAAAAGTTGGTGGATGTACTTGATACATGTGAGGAAAATGAGTGTGATGCAGCAGTTTGGCAACTGGATTATTGAAACAGATAAAATGCAGAAAAATTCATGTTTACTGCATACCGTGTGAAGGAATTTCTGCCGACACTTGGACCTTTCAGATCAGCTTTTACAATCACATGACTGACTTCATGACTAGAATTCACCTTATTGAATCTCTTGTCAGTAGTGTTAAAGACATCTGGAACAACACTGGCAATGAGAATATCTCGTCAAAACTTGATCATCACGACCTTACAGAATACCATCAGGAAAAGCAAAAGCATAACACAAACTGCCCCAATACTTAACAGACTAAAACAACTGTAAGACATTCTACTGTTCATGGTTTTGATAGTGAAGCTGATTTACATCATCAACTGTACTACAATATATTAGATAAATGCCTTGGTGAACTCAATGCTGAGTTTGGTGAGCATAATATTAGACTACTTACAGTCATTTCTAGTCGTTGGCCAGAATCCAAGACTTGTTTATTACTTCCGGAAAATCTTGTCCCATTGGCTAAACTCATAGGTGTCGACACTGAGTCGTCTCTTCTGGTAAGTGAATGTCATGTTACTAAGTGACTTATTGAAGAATTTTATTGCCCAGTTCTCAAAAACATTGGTGAAAATTTCAAGATGTCATATCCTTTCTGAAATGGATTAACTCACATACACAAGCTTTATGCGGCTGCCCTCACATTTGGTACAAGCACTGCAATATGTGAACACTCCTTCTCAACTGTCACATGCTTACACAATATAGGCATTCAATGACTCACCGTAGAAAAAGTAAGCTGGTCTTGGCTGTATTTTGGGCAGACCTTACACAGAAATTGAACTTGGAGGAAAAAGCAGGAAAATTAAATTGTATTGAGTTAATTATCACTATCACATAATGAGTATAGTACTGTGTATATAGACGTTATTAATGGAAGGAATATTTTCTCATTATTTCTCTGAAGTCAATTTTTTCATAAACATTATCAGTTTTCATTATTGTCTTATTGGTTATTTGAGAAAAATTAATTTACATTCAGTTGTTCGTTGCTGTACTTCAGTTTATATAATTCTTTCCTGTAAATGTTATATACTTAAACTATCATTACATATATGTGTGTGTAGTTTAATAATTTATGAATTCATATACAGTATACATAAAATGTTGTGAGCTGACTCATTAATTGTCATAAATAAAGTTAGTGTTCTCTTGTATAATTGGTTTTATATGCAAATGGTTTCATTATAGAAATTACAACTATTAATGTCATATATGGCAGTCGTTAATAAATAATCTTGGCCATCTTGGTCGTTGAACAGGCCCCCCACTCGTTATAAATCTGACAATGGGTCTTGCAGATAATTTACGATTTGATAAACAGCAACGCCAACACGAAGTCATAACTACGGAGGGAAAATAAAATATAAGAACATAAGTTTCACTCATTAACCAATACTACTCAAAAGA